>NC_058131.1:724756814-724772025 GCF_016433145.1 Gracilinanus agilis
TATATATATATATATATATATATATATATATATATATAACTAGATGGGGAAAGAAGATAATATTAAGAAAAATGGGAAAACATACAAAATAGAATAAATTTATATTCCATAAAGAAGCTCATGGGGTGTAAAGGGGAGAAGATCAATACACTAGAAGGGTAAAGAGATTGGAGAGAGGAAATACTTAATACTTAAGTGCATTGAAATTAACTTAATGAGGGAAAAACAATCAGATCCATTGGGACAGAGAATTGATTCATGCCCTATAGAGAAGTAGAAGGGTAACAAAAGGACTGGTGGGGAGGGAAGCAACACTAGGGAGGGAGAGGGCAGGGATAGGGGTAGCTTAAAAAGACCCTAAAGAAGAATAAGATGAGAATAAGAAGGGAGAGGTGAGAAAGGGAAGTACAATAAGGGAGTGGATCAGGGGAACTGATTTAAAACAAAACACTAGTATAGAAATAAATAGCCAAAGAAGAAAAAGCATGACAAGGAGAGAAAATCAAAATGTCTAGGAATACACAGTTGATAATTATAACTCTGAATGTGAATGGGATGAACTCCCTCATAAAACAGAAGCAAATAGCAGAGTGAATTAGAAACCAAAATCCTACCATGTATTGTTTACAAGAAACACACATGAAACAGACAGACATACATAGAGTAAAAAATGAAAGGCTGTAGCAAAATCTATTGGACTTCAAATGAGAAAAAGAAGGCAGAAGTTGCAATCATTATTTCTGACAGTGTCAAAGTAAAAATAGATCTGTTTAAAAGACATAGGGAAGGTAATTACATCCTGATAAAAGGCAGTATAAAAAATTAAGAAATATCAGTACTCAACATGTATACACCAAGTGGTATAGCATCCAGATTTCTAAAGGAGAAGCTAGTGGAACTCAAGGATGAAATAGATAGCAAAACTATACTAGTGGGCAACCTCGACCTTACCCTATCAGATCTAGATAAATCAAACCAAAAATTAAATAAGAAAAAGATAAGAGATGTGAATGAAATCCTAGAAAAATAAAGTTAATAGATACATGAAGAAAAATTAATAGGGACGAAAAGGAATACACCTTCTTTTTAGCAGCACATGGTACATCCACAAAGATTGAGCATGTAATAGGGCATGGAAACATAGCAAACAAATGCAAAAGAGCAGAAATAATATATGAAACCTTATCAGATCATAATGCAATGAAATAGTTATTAGCAAGGATACATGGAGAGGCAAACCAAAAACTAATTGGAAATTAAATAATATGATTCTCCAAAATAAGGTAAAGAACAAATCATAGAAGCAATTAATAATTTCATTGAAGACAATGACAATGATGAGACTTCTTACCAAAACCTGTGGGATGCAACCAAAGCAGTTCTAAGGGGAAAATTTATGTCATTGAGTGCAGATATTAACAAATTAGGAAGTGCAGAGGTTAATGAATTGGACATGCAACTTAAAAAACTGGAAAGCAAACAAATTAAAAATCCACAGATGAAAACTAAATTAGAAATATTAAAAATCAAAGGAAAAATTAGCAAAATCAAAAGTAAAAGAACTATTGGATTAATAAATAAGACTAGAAGCTGGTATTTTGAAAAAACAGATAAAATAGACAAAGTACTGCTAAATCTAATAAAAAAAAGGAAAGAAGAAAACCAAATTAACAATATCAAAGAAGAAAAGGGAGACCTCACCTCTAATGAAGAGGAAATCAAGGCAATCATTAAAAACTCTTTTGCCCAATTATATGGCAACAAATATAGCAATCTAGGTGATATGGAGGAATATTTACAAATATATAAATTGCCTAGATTAACAGTAGAAGAAATAGAATACTTAAATAATCCCAAATCAGAAAAAGAAATTGAACAAGCCATCAAAGAACTTCCTAAGAAAAAATCGTCAGGGTCTGATGGATGCACAAATGAATTCTATCTAACATTCAAAGAACAACTAATCCCAATACTATACAAATTATTTGACATAATAAGCAAAGAAGGAGTCCTACCAAATTCCTTTTATAACACTATTATGGTACTGATTCCAAAGCCAAGCAGACTAAAAAAAGAGAAAGAAAACTACAGTCCAATCTCCCTAATTAACATAGATGCAAAAATCTTAAATAGAATACTAGCAAAGAGACTCCAGCAAGTAATCAAGAGGATTATCCACCATGATCAGGTGGGATTTATACCAGGAATGCAAGGATGGTTCAACATTAGGAAAACCATTCACATAATTGACCATATCAACAAGCTAACAAACAAAAATCACATGATTATCTCAACAGATGCCAAAAAAGCCTTTGACAAAATACAACACCCATTCCTACTGAAAACACTGAAAAGTATAGGAATAGAAGGACCTTTCCTAAAATAATAAACAGTATATATCTAAAACCATCAACAAGCATCATATGCAATGGCGATAAATTAGAAGTCTTCCCAATAAGATAAGGCATGAAACAAGGGTGTCCATTATCACCTATATTATTTAACATTGTACTAGGAACACTAGCAGTAGCAATTAGAGAAGAAAAAGAAATTGAAGGTACTAAAATAGGCAATGAGGAGACTAAGCTACCACTCTTTGTAGTTGATATGATGGTCTACTTTAAAAAATCCTAGAGAATCAATTAAAAAGCTAGTGGAAATAATCCACAACTTTAGAAAGTTGCAGGATACAAAATAAATGCACATAAACCATCAGCATTTCTATATATTTCCAACACATCACAGAAGCAAAAGTTAAAAAGAAAAACACCCATTAAAATAACCCTAGATAATATAAAACACTTAGGAATCTATCTACCAAAACAAACACAGGAATTATACGAACACGACTACAAAAAACATTCCAAACAATTAAAACTAGATCTAAACAATTGGAAAAACATTGAGTGCTCATGGATAGGACTAGCTAACATAACAAAAATAACCATTCTATCCAAATTAATTTACTTTAGTGCCATGCTTATCAAACTACCAAGAAACTTTTTTACAGAATTAGAAAAAAAGTATAACAAAGTTCATTTGGAAGAACAAAAGATGAAGAATATCAAAGAAAATAATGAAAAAAATGTGAATGAAGGTGGCCTAGCAGTACTAGATATTAAACTATACTATAAATCAGTGGTCATCAAAACAATATGGTACTGGCTAAGAGACAGAAGGGAGGATCAGTGGAATAGACTTGGGGTAAGTGACTTCAGCAAGACAGTCTATGATAAACCCAAAGAGCCCAACTTTGGGAAAAAATACACTATTTGACAAAAACTGCTGGGAAAATTGGAAAACAATATGGTCGAGATTAGGTTTAGATCAACATCTCACACCCTACAGTAAGATAAATTCAGAATGGGTGAATGACTTGAATATTGAATATAAAGAAGGAAACTATAAGTAAATTAGGTGAACATAGAAGAGTATATTGGTCAGATCTATGGAAAAGGAAAGAATTTAAAACCAAGCAAGAGTTAGAAAAAATTGCAAAATGTAAAATAAATAATTTTGATTACATTAAATTTTAAAGGTTTTGTACAATCAAAGCCAATGCAACCAAAATCAGAAGGGAAACAACAAAGTGGGAAAAATCTTTATAACAAAAAACTCTGAGAAAGGTCTAATTACTCAAATATATAAGGAGCTAAATCAATTGTACAAAAAAATCAAGTCATTCCCCAATTGACAAATGAGCAAGGGATATGAATGAGCAATTTTCAGATAAAGAAATTAAAACTATCAATAAGCACATGAGAAAGTGTTCTAAATCTCTAATAATTAGAGAAATGCAAATCAAAACAACTCTGAAGTATCACCTCACACCTAGCAGATTGGCTAAAATGAAAGAAGGGGAGAGTAATGAATGCTGGAGGGGATGTGGCAAAATTGGGACATTAATGCATTGCTGGTGGAATTGTGAACTGATCCAATCATTCTGGATGGCAATTTGGAACTATGCTCAAAGGGCTATAAAAGAATGCCTGCCCTTTGATCCAGCCATACCATTGCTGGGTGTGTACCCCGAAGAGATCATAGATAAAAAGACATGTACAAAAATATTTATAGCCGTGCTATTTGTGGTAGCAAAAAACTGGAAAATGAGGGTATGCCTGTCAACTGGGGAATGGCTGAACAAATTGTGATATCTGTTGGTGATGGAATACTATTGTGCTAAAAGGAATAACAAACTGGATGAATTCCTTGTGAACTGGAACAACCTCCAGGAATTGATGCAGAGTGAAAAGAGCAGAACCAGAAGAACATTGTACACAGAGACAGATACACTGTGGTAAAATCGAATGTAATGGACGTCTGTACTAGCAGCAATACAATGACCCAGGACAGTTCTGAGGGAATTAGGGAAAAGAATGCTACCCACATTCAGAGGAAGAACTGCAGGAGAGGAAACACAGAAGAAAAACAACTGCTTGAACACATGGATTGATGCAGACATGATTTGGGAAGTAAACTCCAAATGACCACCCTAGTACAACTATCAATAATATGAAAATAGGTCTTGATTGATGACACATGAAGAAACCTGTGGAAATGCACAATAGCTCCTGGGGTGGGGGTAGGGGGAGAGAGTAAGAATATGAATCATGTAACCATGGAAAATTTTTTTCTAAAAAAATAAATTAAAAAAAAAAAAAGAAACTGTTCCTAATCAGTAGGTGGGCAGCAGACCCCAAAACAAATAAAGCATAGCTGGGAAATTGCAGGGCTCAACATTTTTAGAAATTACCAAGTCCTAGAATGTTTGGCTGAATTATTTTTTGCTCTCAGTTGTTTTTGCTGTTCCTTGATTCCTCTCAATCAAGCTTAACCATAGACTGCTAAGCTAAATTCTTCAAGGAACCATGTGTGCTTGAACATTATCCTGTCCTTTGGTAAATTTGGTCATCTTCTAAACTGGCTACAGGAAAGCTGAGTCAAGGATGAGTTTCAGGCTTCAGGGGAAAGACCAGAAAGTGGCATTCTGTGGATCTGCACTGAGGTAGTTTTCAGTTCCTGAGTAAATAAATGTCATTTTCAGGATCATTAATATACATTAACTGTGAGAGAGTAGTACTGTTTCTACCTACTCACACTAAACTCTTGATGGCAAAATCATGGATTTAAAGCTGACAGGGAGTTTCGTGAAAATAGAGCCCAAACCCAACATTTTACATATAGAAATTAAGGCATAGAGACTTGACTAGGGTCACAGGGCAATTAATTGTCTAAAGGTAAAACCTGAACCCAGTACTTCTTGATTCCAAATCCAATGTACTATCCATTTCACCATATTTGCTGTTTTAAGAAACACAGAAAAATGGATGACAAAATTGATGGAAGAAAAATTCATTAAAAATGATAGTCAGAGGGGAAATGGAAACATGGAAAGCTCCCTGTTCTGCCTCTGGAGCTATCCTCATTCCCTCTGATGCCATCAGAGCCAAAGATGACTCTGCTGCCAGCTGTGCACACTTGGTTTGGTGATGGATTTGAGGGGAAACGTAGCAATATTTGACTTCTCGCTCCGAAGCTATAGACTCTCCTGACAGTCTGGGGTGTGATGACAGAATGCACCTGTGGCAAATTGGAAAGCAAAGTGAAGTGACTTCCTGAAATATGATTGGAGGTAAACTTTGGGGGCCCTAAAAACAGTTTGACTAAGTTGGGTTTCCCCATCACTTCTCATGGGTTATAGATTTTGGAGAAGATGGGAGTTGAGGAGGAGGTCCACCTGCTCTCTTTATCAGGGTAAAGAGGTCTGGAGAATAAATGAAATTCTTGTGGTATATTCAGACTCTTAATGTGATAAGAAGGGACCATTCAAGGGTCGATGAATTTTCAGTTATAGGAAGAAGGGATGGGATGAGGGAAAACAGTATGAAGGACAGGGCATTTATTGAAGAATGAGTCCAGTTTTGACAAAGACAGAAGTGGAAGGTAGGGTATTTTGGACTAAGCAGATGCAGAGAGGTGGGAAAACATGTTCCGGTACATGCATGAAGGATTGTGAAAGTAAGTTGGGAGTCATTTTTTCAAAGGTCTTTGATGGCACACTGAAAAAAGTGGACTTGCCCCATCCTTGAATATGGGAAATATTGAAAAGACTTTTTTCCAAATTGAAATTAAGCCAACTTGATCTCAGAATCTGATGGCAGGATTTTGATGGACATCAAGGAATTAAGGCTGGTATGTTAAAGATTAACAGAATTTCATATTTAGAAATTGCTTCAGCAGCCACCTTATCTAGCCTGTATTATATCCCTAACAAATGTTACTAGCCTCTAGTTGAAGACAACCAGGAAATGCAAACCTCAGAAGTCCTGAGGATCCATAACACTTTTGGATAGTTGTCATTATTATATTAAGTATTATCATGTCAATTAATTATTATGTTATATGAGATGTATTTTATTTATTTCATTAAATATTTCTTAATTATATTTAAAAATTTTAAGATTGCTTTTCAAAATTTTGAATTCTAAATTCTCTCCCTCTCTCCTGCCCCTCCCACACCCATTGAAAAGGCAAACAATATATCAGTTTAGCTTGTGACTTTATGAAAACAATATTACCATGTTGCAAATAAAATACAAACAAAAAAGTGAAAAAAGTATATTCCAATTTGCAATCAGAGCATTTACAGAGTTCTCTCTGTAAATGAAGAACATTTTTCATCATGAGTCCATTGGAAGAGTCTTAGATCATTGTATTGATCAAAGTCACTAAGTCTTTCATGGGTAATCATCAGTTACAATACTGCTATCACTGTGTATTATGTTCTGCAAAATTAATTTTGCATCAGTTCATGTAAGTCCTTCCAGACTTTTCTGAAATTCTCTTGCTCATCATTTCTTTTTCTTTTTTCTTTCTCTAATCACATGTAATAGTAATTAAAATACATTTTCTGAAATTATAAGATCCAAGTTGTCTATTTTTTCCTTCCTTCTCCCCTCCCTAGCTATGTGACCATGGACAAATCACCTGATGTCTGTTTACCTCAGTTTCCTCTGATGGGGATAATCACAAGTCTACCTCTCTGGATGTTAGGATCAAAGGAGATGTGCAACACAAATGGTAGCTATTATTATTATTACATGTACCCGGCTGTTTGCACATTGCTTTCTCACTAGAAAATGAACTTCCTAATGACAGGAATGATGTGTTGCCTCTCTTGGTCTCCCTGGTGTTCAGCAGAGTGCCTAGAGCATGGCAAAAGCTTAAGAAATAATTGTTGACTATCCGATCTGGTTCTACACCATGATAGCCCTTCCGATCCTTGCTTCCAGCTGTCAGTGTCTTTCCTTTCCCTCTAGGGCAAAGAAAACACCCATATACAGATTACCTGCACTATCCTCACCATGTTCCTCTGGTTTTTATTGAACTTTCACCAAAAGTGGACGCTTGTTCTCTTGACACAGCAGCTAGGTGGTCCAGAGGAGAGAGCACTGGACTTGCAGTTGGGAAGCCCTAATTTCAGCTTCTGTTTCACACATTTCCTAGCTATGTGACCTTAGACAAGTCACTGGATCTCTGGCTCCATTTTGTCACCTGCTGAATGTGGATGATGATGGTTTCCATCTTCTAGGATTTTTGAGGGGATCAGATGACTTAATAAAAAGTAAAATGTTTTTCAAATAATGAAGTGCCACAGCAAGGTTAGCTATTATTATGATGGCGAGTCAAGATGGTTCCTGCTTTGCATCAGACACCGTGATGGAGGCTGGAGCCCAGGATCAGCACCAGAGGAGGCTTTTTTAGCAAACAGAGAACTAACTAGTCTCTGAATAAAAGAGCAGATGAGAGTGAGAACAGTCTGTGTAAGTACAGGAGGAGAATGCACCTGAGATCAGAAATGGAGGAATAAGTCCAATTTTGAGTGACACTGACTCTATTTCCCCAAATGGATAAGAGGCATATCTGTGGACCAGGTGGGGGGGGGTGTGGGGGAAGTAAAAAAGGAGGAGATGGAGGGATGGAGTGTTGCTACCCACACAGGGAAAAGTATTTGCATAGGGCCATAGTTTTAAGAGTTGGGAGGGCCCATAGATGTCAGCCCATGCAAAGTTTTTCAAAGGCAGAGGCTGAGCTCCAGAAAAGGGAGGTGACTTGCCCAAGATCTCAAATCTAGAATCAGGATTTGAAAAAAGATATTCTCACTCACAAGCTTACAATTCTCCATGGTACCACTCAGTTTGCCCCTTGACTTGGATTACTACCTACTGGGAGAACCGTGGCGAATGTTTTCTTTTTCTTTTCTTTTCAGCGTGCACTGTGGATATAGCCTTTGGGAATGTATCAACAAAGGAATTCTAATGTAAGACAGAGTTGGTTTTCCAGAAAAATGGCCAAGCAGGTCAAGCATGTTTTGGCATGATCACCCTTCTCAGACATCTCCTGCTTATAGCCCAACCCCCAACCCTATTACCTAGTATAATATTGTACACATAGCAGCTATTTGTTGAAAGCATCTGGATCCATTTAGTTCTCAATGCTCAGAGAGAAAAAAAGAAATCTTAAGGCTCTAGAAAATTGCTTCTGATTTGTAGATAAACGAATCATAGGTTTACAGTCTTTTCAGTCTATTGCCCAAATTATGAATTTATAGAATCACAGAATTTAAGATTTGAACGATTCCTCAAAAATCAAATAATGCTGCTTGCTATAAGAAAAACCTACTGTTAACATGCTGAGCTATTGAAAAATAGCTGCCCTGGGAGGTACTGGTTTCCCCATCATTTTAAGTCTTAGAACAAAGATTGGATGACCATTTGCTGGGTATAAGACCAAAAAGAATATCGCTAAGAGAGGAGTTCTATTAGATAGCCTCAGAGATTCCTTCTAACTCTGAGGTTCTACAATTTGGTGATTTTGTAATCTTTTGCATTTTACACAGAAGGATTTTAGGCCCCAGAAAAGTGACCTTAATTTTCCCAGTGTCACAGGGGTAGCTTGTGTTTGCCAAGGCCAGACTTGAGCCAAGTGCCTTACAATTTCAAATTAAGGCATCCTATAGATTTTTTTTTTAAACCCTTACCTTCCGTCTTGGAGTCAATACTGTGTATTGGCTCCAAGGCAGAAGAGTGGTAAGGGTGGGCAATGGGGGTCAAGTGACTTGCCCAGGGTCACACGGCTGGGAAGTGTCTGAGGCCTGATTTGAACCCAGGACCTCCCGTCTCTAGGCCTGGCTCTCAATCCACTGAGCTACCCAGCTGCCCCCCCTATAGATTTTTTAAGATATGTTTGTTTGTGAGTGTGTGTGTGTAAGTGAATGTATGGTGTGTTTGAGTGTGGATCTATATGGATGGATATGTGGGTGGGTCTGAAAGAGAACAAACAGTTCCTAAGGTAAGAAGCCACTATTCAACAAAAACTGGTGGGAAAACTAAAAAGCAATATGGCAGCAATCGTATAGATCAATACCTCACATAATATGGCAAGACAAACTGTAAGTGAATACAAGACTTAGATATGAAAGATGATATTCTAAATAAGTTAGAGGAGAAAGAAATTACTCTTCATATTTATAGATAGTAAAGATTCCATGACCAATTGAGGGAGAAAGAAAACATCACAGATGATAAAATGGACAGTTTTGATTGTATACAACACAAAATGTTTTATACTAATGCCCCATACAGAAGCTAAAATAGGAAGAGAAACAAATATTTTAAGGGGAAAGAAAGTTGCAGCGATGCTCTCTCCTATGAGTCTCAATTCAAAGACTTACAAGGAACTGATTTAAATCTATAAGAATAAGAGCCATTCTCTAAAAAATAATACACAATGAGATGGTAAGAACAGGCTGACTTTAAGAAAAATAAATCCACGTGCTCAATTTTTACATTGCCAATGCCCCAAATTGGCAATGGCTGAATAAATTGTGGCATATGATTGTGATGGAATAATAGTGGCAAGCAGGAGGCTCTCAGAAAAACCTGAATGGACTTACCTGAATTGATGCAAAATGAAATAAGCAGAACCAGGAGAACATGGTAAACAGTATCAGCAATACTGTACAATGATCAATTGTAAATGACTTAGCAAGAGCAATGAGAATGACAGCTCAGCAATACAGTGATCCAAAACAATTCTGAAGGTTATGATGAAAAATGCCATCTATCTAAAGAGAAAGGACTTATCTAATTGGAGTGCAGGTCAAAGAATATTTTTTAAAACTTCATTTTCATGTTTATTTGTTGTTGATGGATTGGGGAGGGGGTGTTCTATATTTTATTTCACAACATGACTAACATGGGAATATGGTCTGCATGACTGTACATGTATAACGTGCATCAAATTGTTTCCTATCTCAGTGATGTGGGAGAGGAGGGAGGGGATTTGGAAGTCAATTTTTTTCTATGTAATTGGGAAAAAAATAAATATTAAAAATTAAAAGATGCCCCAATTAATAACAGAAGAAATACAGATTAAAATAGCTCGGTCGCTATACCTCATACACATGAAGTTGGCAAAGTTGACAAAATGGCAGACATGGGAATAGGACATGAGAAAAAAAGAACAATAATTTACTGTTGGTAGTTCTGTTTTTTAGTTGTTCTGAAATGTTTTCGAATGATGCATAAAAAGTTATTAAACATTGTGTATTCTTTAATCTAGGGATACCACTAGTAATTTTTAAGTACAAAAAATATTTGGAGCACTTCTTTTTGTGAGCTGGAAACCAAGTGGGGAGGGTGTCATTCATTGGAGAATGACTAAACAAACTCTGATGCAGGAGTGAAATAGACTGTTGTTGTATTCTATGCTATGAACAAAAGGATAATTTCAGAGAAATTTAGGAAAACTTTTTGTGAACAGATACAAGTGAATTAAGCAAAACCAAAATAACCTTGTATGCAAGAACATAATTATAAATAAAAACCTTTTTTAAAATTGAGAACTTTAATCAATGCAATGAACATTAATAATGCCAGAGGTTTGATGATCAAATATGCCATCCATGTATTGATAGAGGTGAGGATCTCAAGCTTCAGAGCAAGGCTTCCATTTTTCGGATGTACCCAATGTGGGCATTTGTTTTATCTGACTCAGCTTATTTCTTACAAGGGCTCCTCCCCCTACCCCCACCCCATTGGAGAGATAGTGAAAGGGATATGAAGAATACAGAGAGGAAATCAAAGTGGGGGGGGGGAGGAAGAATGAAAAGAGAAAAGAAGAGAACTAAGGATGAGAAAAGAAAGGGCAGTTGAAGCATCTTTTTTTTAATTAACAAGAATGAAAGAAGGCTCAAGAAAAATATATAGACAAATTGTACAGCTTTCGAAATTCATTGCTGAATTCATCTTGCATTTTAAAAGCAAGCTATTCATATCAGAAAGTCCCAGCTATACCTATAATCTTCTTTTCTGTTCTGCTCTGTGTATGGAAATGCCTATTTTATATGGTATTTGTTAAGTCCAGAATTTTTAATTTAAAAAAAATAAAACATCTGAAAAATGAAGGCAAGTAGATGAAATGACTTTGGGGAATTGTGCAGCACTTTCAATGATCCCCCAGTGCTCCTTGTAACAAAAGTCCATCCTTTGAACACAACTATTCTCCCTAATAAGCCAAGTAAAATGCACCCAGAGGACAACAGAAAGATGCACAATCTTCGTAAATAGGCTGTATCCCATTACCAATGGTGATCTGAGTGCATGAATGAGCTTAGCAGACACTATTGAAGAGATAGATGAATGGCAAAAGAGGTGGACTGGTCATGACTTGAGTCCTGAGGCTAACAGATAGCCAAGCTGGACGTGGCCCTGGTACTGAAACATTCCCACAGACAGAGAGAAAGGCTCACCATCTGCAGCGCCTCAGGTGATCCCATTATGAAGTTGTAGGAGGGCACACGGATGCCTAGGATGGGAGGCTCGGGCTATGACCTGTCCCATTGGAAAGCACGCTAACGGCAAGGAGATCTCAATTCCCTAGAAGTATTCACCTGTGCTCCTGCTAATGCTGAATTGCTTTGAATTACAGAATACTCGACAGCAGGCATACTTGATGGCAGTGTTGCCTGGTGGTTAGATAGGGGGCTTTGAAGCCAGAAAGATCTGAGTTCCCATCCCCTCCTATAATCCGTGTGACCCTGGGAAAGTAACAACCTCCCGTGATTGACACGAGCATCCTTCTAAGACTAAAAGTTTCAGAGCAGGCTCTGATCTTCACTGCTAAATGAAGTCTCTTCATCTGGGAGTTCCTTAGATCAATGAAATCACAGTTCCAGTTGCTATCCCTCTATGATGTGCTGAAAAAGAGTTCTTGCCTTGGAATCAGGAGTGAAATGGTTTCAGACCCTCTCTTCAAAACATACCAGCTCTCTCTGTGATCAATGAGAAGTCCCTTGCTTTCCCCTGCCTGTAGTTGGCTGTGGGTTTTTTTTTGATCCATATAATAGGTATAATAATTCCTATACCTCCCACCCAGTGCTATAATGAGGATGGATTGAGATAATGGATTTAATGTACTCTTCAAGTCTTACAATGATATTAAAATACTAGGATATCATTTGAAAAGAATCAAAATTGCAATAGAATTGTCCAAAAGGCAATAGGAAAATGAGACAGGGTGCAAGCTAGCAGCCTGGAAGTGATTATTAGCAATGAATTCTATGTAAGATTGTGCATGAAAAATCCCATCAAGGATGAATATTTCCATAAAAATGGCAAGGTGGTCATGTACCAAGGGCACAGGATGATCGGGAGACAATTAGAGTCATTTATGTCTGTGGAATATTCCAACACACATGGGGAAAGGAAGCCTGCTGGAATAAAAGGTGGCTTCTAGGCTGAGGATGTATGGAAAGGGGCACTTGGGAATCCTATGAACTAAGAAGGCATTGATTGATGTATTGTGAATCCCCCGGGCCAGGGAGGATCTCCACAACTGATTCTAGTTCACTGAAGAATCATCCAAAAATAAGAGGCTTGGGGGGCAGCTGGGTAGCTCAGTGGATTGAAAGCCAGACCTAGAGATGGGAGGTCCTAGGTTCAAATCCGGCCTCAGACACTTCCCAGCTGTGTGACCCTGGGCAAGTCACTTGACCCCCCATTGCCTACCCTTACCACTCTTCCACCTATAAGTCAATACACAGAAGTTAAGGGTTTAAAATTTAAAAAAAATAAAAAAAATAAGAGGCTTGGATGAGGTGGTGTTTAAAGCCCCTTCCAGCTCTCCGTCTATGATTCTATGATCCCATTTTGACTTCTTTCTCTCTCAAAAGCTACGGGGTCAGGCTACATATTTAGATTCACTGCATTTATGGCTTTGAGGCATAAGAAAGTATGGACTTCACTATGGAGCTGTTTCTCATCTTCCATTTCTCAAAGCTTCAGTTTAGGGATTGGAGAGACGATCAAAACCCCAAGAACCTTCAGAACCTCAGTGTATTCTCTGGTACTTTTCACGTGTCTTTTCTATTTTTTTTTTTTTTGCTACTGCATGCACTATCATGATGTGCCATATATGGACTTCATGGTCAACTCACAACCATGTTTCTGCTTCCAACTGTGAATGGGGATTCGGAGGATTTGGCTGCTTCACCAGAAACCTCCTTCCATCCAGGGCTCCATTTTTGCATTCAGGGCCTCAGATCACATTTGAATTCACACAAAGATCTCAGCATTCATCCACTAAAGCACAATTGGTGGCATTGTGACTTGATTCAACCATTCTGGAAACCAATTGGCAGCTGAACCCAAAAAGTCACTAAATTATCTATACTTAGTCTTTGAATCCATGATACCACGTGATGGGCAGATGGAGAAGCCCATAGGTACACAAACGATTTATAATAGCACCTTTGGTTATAGCAAAAACAAAACCAAAAGCCTGAAAATGAACACAAAGCTGGTCCCCAACAAAGTCACGAACAAGGGTTTATGAAGGTGTGAAGTCAGCGTGAAGCTCTGGGGGCATCAAAAAGTGGAGATGGGCAAAAACAGCTCCTGTCACCAATGGGCTCAGAGTCTAGTGAGAGAAAATAACTGGAACAAAAGGATGTATACAGAGCAGATGGGAGGACATCTCAGAAGGAAGACACTGGCATGGAGCAGTCCTGGAAAAGGGCTCTTGGAAGGTGGTAGCCCTTGACATGGAACTTGAAGGAACCCAGAAAATTGAGGATGCAGTAATGAGGAAGGAGAGTATGCCAAGCATGGGAGGAAATGATGACAAAGTTCCAAGTGGGAAGAGGAAGAGTAATGCCCAAGAAACAGCAAGGACACCAATGTCAGTGTGGTCAGTGTGGCAGAATTGGGGGGGGAGGGGAGAGTAAGGCATAAGAACTCTAAAAAAGGGAGGAAGCAAGCAGACAATGAGTCTTTAAAAGCAAAAAAAGATACTTTGATTTTTCTGGAAGATATGGGGAACCACTGGAGGTTATCGAGTAGTGGGGTGACAGGGACAGATCGGCACCTTAGAAAGAACACTTTAATAGCAGAATGGAGAATGGTCTGGAGTGAGGGAAAGATCTGAAGCAGGGATTCTCACCAGCAGCTATTGCAATAATGTAGGCATGAGGGGATGAGATCAGCACCAGGTTGGGGCTATTTTCAGAGGAGAGAAGGGGACATGTTAGGGGATGTTACAAAGATAATATTGATAGGCTGTTCAGCTGACTAGATATGGGGTCAGAGGTTAAAAGATAGTGAGAGGTCAAGGATGAAAGTTAGGTTATGAGCCTAGGAGATTGGAGAATGATTGAAAAATTGTCATACACGAATATGATGGAATATTTTTGTTCCATGAGAAAAGACAAAAAGCATTGATTTGGAAAAACCTGGTAAGATTTGTATGAACTGAGGTAGAGTGAAATGAGAATCAGGACAACAATTTAACCTGGCAGCAGTATTATAAAAGAGAACAAGATTCTGATCAATAAAATGTCAAATCACAACTCTAGCAGATGAATAATAAAGCATTCCTCCTACCTCTTAGTGGAGAAGGGATTTGTTTTCAAATAAGCGTGATCAAACAAAACCAATCTACGTATCTGACCATGACTAAAAATATGAAAATATACCTAATTTTGTTCAACATCTTTCTTATTGTGGAGTTGGCATTTATAGAGAAGGGGGAGGGGTGATGTAAAGAGATATTAATGAGAGACAGAGAGAGGGAAGGAAGGAAGGAAGGAAGGAAAGAAGGAAGGAAGGAAGGAAGGAAGGAAGGAAGGAAGGAAGGAAGGAAGGAAGGAAGA
>NC_058131.1:724772254-724784704 GCF_016433145.1 Gracilinanus agilis
ATGAAGGAAGAGAAGGAAGGAAGGAATGAAGGAAGAGAAGGAAGGAAGGGAGGGAGGGAAAGGAAGGGAAGGAAGGAAGAACAAAGGAAAGAAGAGAGGAAGGGAGGGAAGGAAGGAGGAAGGAAGAAGGGAGGGAGGGAGGGAGGGAGGAAAAGTGAGGAGAGAAGAGAAGAAACATTCATTTTAATTCTTTAAATCTTTAAATTGTTTAAAAATACATAAAAGAAAACAAAAAGTTTAGGTGACACCACAAGCAAAGCAGTTTTGTCACTCACATGTTAAATTTTAAAAAAACTCACGCTGCTATCTTTCACTTTTGTATCACTTACCTTTCTGAACATATCCAACACTCCCTCCCTCCCCCTACAGCAAAGCCCTCTCCAAAATGCAGGGGGATAAATTCAGCAGAATTTATAGTTCTTCCTCTCAGCAAAGAAGTTCATGGGGCAGATATCATCTCATATCTCTTTGGGGGGGTCTTTTTAATTTCACAGAAATCAGTTGCATTTGGGTTGTTGTTTTGCCTTTTCATTGCCTTCTTCATTGTGCTCGTTGTTTTCCCCATGGGGCTTAGTTCATTTCACATCAGCTTATACTTCTTTCTTCTCAGAATATTTAGTTGCATTCATTTACTCCAACTTCTTTAATCATTCCCCCGATCTATGGGCATCTGCTTTATTTCCAGTTCTTTACAACTATCAAAAGTTCTGCTATAAATATTTTACTGTATATGGTATCTTTCTTTTTGACATTGACTTCCTTGGGGTACGTGCCTAGCAGTGGAATCTTTGGACCAAAGGGGATGGTAATTTTAGTCACTTTATTTCTGCCATTTTAATTTAATATGCACTTTTACTAAAGAACCATAGTTAACACATGTATATAATTTCATGTAGGATCCACTTTTTCATTTTCTTTGTATACTGAACTGGCTCTTTTTATTGATGATGAAGTTCCTAATTAGAAATAACAACAACAAAAAAAGAAATGCTTGCATTCCATTTGGACCAAGATAAGTATCTTCTGAAACAAGAGGGTCCCTCATCTGTCTCATGTCAATGGCCTCGGAGACCCCTCCCCCTCATGCCTTCAAATTCAGTCCTAGATAAATGCCGCTGGTTATTGTCAAGAATAGCTCATATCTTACCAAGTGTGTCAAGGGCAGCTTCAAAGTGACCTGTGAGGTCAGACTCAATCCTTCCCCTTTCCCCTTAGAAAGAACAATTCCAAGAAGAAAATCCCTCATTGACACCTCAAATTTACTCATTCTGCATCAATCACACTCTGTTAATGAGAGGCAGTGCCATTTGGGGGAAAGAGTGCTGTATCTGGAGTTTGAATTAAGGCTCTGACTCAACAGTAGTATGAACTTGGGCAAATTGCTAACCCTGTCCCTCTGAACCTCAGTTTCCTTGTCTGTAAAATGGAGAATTTGAATCAGATGATCTCCTGGTCCCTACTTTTAATGTTAATGACTAATTAACAATAATGTTAATGTTTAATGATAACGACTTATTCTGCTGGAGACCCTTAAAATGGAAATCTTCTTAGATAGGGCAGTGTATTGTGTCCCTGGTGCATAAGAGGACCTGGATTACTTGGGGTTATTGAATAGTGGGATTTCTCCTTCAGATTCTTGGGTCTGAGCCCCTCTTGGTTCCCAGCACTCCTTACCCCATGTTACATTTCTATATATGCCTCTTGCTCTTCCCGGACCCCATTTATAAAAGAAAGGAAGCTCCCAGATGGCAAAGACTGCACCTTGGTCATCTTTTTTCCTGGTGCCAAGCATAGGAGTGTCTGTCTCAGGGAAGCTGGTGGAGCAAAGTGCTCCTGCATGGAAAGGCAAGGAGTTGGACAATAAGAGAATGCATGCCGCTGGGCTGGAGAGGAGGGAAAGGCAGAAAAGGCAGAAAAGGCAAATGGTGTCCACTAAAAACATTTCCTAGGATGCCCTACTAGGATTCATCGTTTTCTGGAAAATTGTTTCTGACATAATGAAAGTTTGTTTTTTCTTGTACAAAGAAATACATGAGAAAGATTGTTCTTTTTTTAAATCTAAACCTATAATTTTATTATTATGGGAAGCTTTCCCAGGATGGGAATTGCCTCATGTTAATAATGTCTCAGTAACTTAAAGTCCTAGAGAATTTCCTGAAGCTCAGAGTGTGACTCTTGTCCCAAGTTACACAGTTAGAATGTAAGCCATAAGCTTTGAATTCAGGTCTTCCTGATTCTGTGATTGACTTTCCATAATGCAGTTCTTTTATCAAGTGAGAAAGACCAAAGAGTACAATTCTTTTTTTTAACATATATATATATATATATATATAATTTTTTTAAACCCTTAACTTCTGTGTATTGGCTCCTAGGTGGAAGAGCGGTAAGGATGGGCAATGAGGGTCAAGTGACTTGCCCAGGGTCACACAGCTGGGAAGTGTCTGAGGCTGAATTTGAACCTAGGACCTCCAGTCACTAGGCCTGACTCTCAATCCACTGAGCTACCCAGCTGCCCCTATAATTCTTATCCAAATGAAATTGGACTTTCTTCTCTGGGTGTGTCTCTTACTCTGCCTGTCTTCCTACACCACCTTCTTGGACTCTCTCCCAGATTCTGTCTCTCCATCTCTCTTTCTCTTGTCTCTCTTTGTCTGTCCCCCCTTCTCTTCCTCCCTCTCTTCTTTTACTGCCTGTCTCTGTTTCTCTGCCTGCCTCTGTCTCTTGTCTCTTTGTCTGCCCCCTCCCTCCCTCCTTCCTGCTCTCTTCTTTCTTCCCTCTTTACTCTGACTTTGTCTCTGTTTTTGTCTGTCTCTGTGTCCCTGTCTCTGTCATCTCTCCCTCTCCCCCTCTCTCCACTTCCCCATCTCTCTCTCCCTGTCTGTCTCTGTCTGTCTCTCTGTCTCTGTCTGTCTCTTTGTCTCTGTCTCTGTCTCTGTCTGTGTCTCTCTGTCTCTGTCTCGCTCTCTCTCCCCAGCCCCTTGCATGTCAACATTGAAATAAGATTATAAAGATTTATATGGGCAGACTTGGCTGGCCGCCTTTGCTATTTCCTTGGACTCTGAGATATCATTTGGAGTGGGGCTCCTCTCCAAGAACAAGTGATTTGCTCTCTGAATAAGTATGTGTTAGCAGATCAGCTATAGACAAGGTGTTTCCAGGCGAGCCGTGCTCGCAAGGCAGGATTTGCAGCGTTCCAGTTGGCTTTGGCTTGTTTTTTCATTTAGCATGATGATGGCTTTCCAATTTTTTCTATGTTGCAGTCTGGCTCAGTTCTAACATTGCATGTGTGTGCTGACATGTGTGCTCATGTATGTGCTAACATGGGCTTGTGTGTTTTCATAGGACAGCAGTGAAAATTAAAACATGAGGTTCTCTCTCCATACACATACACATACACATAGGGATGGATGCACCACGTGCACATCTATGTTGTGTGAATGGCTGTATGTATATTTATCTTTCATCACACGCAAGGCTGCATTTTATCTCATCTGCCAAACCAAGCCGTGATGACTGTTTCTATAGTGCGCTCTACACATATCAGTCGTGTCCTGTGATGCCCCCAGTAGCACTGGAGGTAGGCGCTCTCCCTCGCCGTGGTATACATGAGGAAATCGAGGCAGTAAGAAGTTGACTTGCCCAGAGTCGTACGACTGAGAAGTCTGTGAGGCAGAGCTCAGCTCGTCCAAGTCCTACATTCTATCTGTTATGCCATGTAACAATATTAACTCTTCTCCTTTGGAGAATCTTCGTTCCTGCATGAAATATCTTAATACCGTTTGTACTTTGATATTACTTATGCTGTGTGATATCTATTACCCCTCTGGGGTTATTGAAGCTTTAGGGATGCCAGCTCATTCGATCCGATCCTTACAATAGCCCCTGGGAGATTAGTGCTATTCTTATCATCTCTTCTGTACAAATGTGGAAACTGAGGATAGGTTCGTCCACTACCCTAAATGAACACAACGTGCTTTTCGTTATTCCATGATTCTGTAAATACGGCGTAGGATGAACAACGAGCTTCACCTTGAAAGTCCGCTCGGGAGCATCATCAAGATGTCAGGGGTCTGTGGGGTGGGACGTCACTCTTCGTGCTCCAGCCACTGCAATGACTTCCTCTCTCACCCTAGGCAAGTCGCTAAAACTCTGAGTCTTAGCATTCACTCATGTAAAAGAGATCAATAATGCTGGACCAATAACCAGGCCCATTGGATGGAGCCATGATTCTGAATCAGAGGACGTTGTTCAAACCCGAGATCTGATGTTCCCGATGGCCTTGGGCCAATTACATGGCTTTTCCTTAGGTTTCTGATTTCTGAGTTGTAATAAGAAAGCGGGGTCCTTTCTAACGCTGCATGGAGGAGCCTATGGTTTGTAGGAGGATGAAGAGGGGTTGAATGTCCCATAATGAGGAAATGGTAGACAACCATATGTCCCCACTGGTCTGGGAGCTCCGTGGAAGGCATCAAGGTGATGTCATCAAGCATTTGGGCCTTTTCGCCCACACCCTGAACACAAGAGCCCCTGAATGAAGGCAGATAGAAAGGAAAGTGGAAGTGAATCAACCTTGGACAATGAATGTGCAGCAGAAAGGGCCTCTGATAGAGGGCGGGGTGACTGTCCCCAGGTACATGGAGACTTTTTATGTTTTATTTGGCTCCAAAGGGAAGTCTTGAGAGTGAGAGGTCGAAGTTACCAAGAAGGAGAAAAAGAGTTTGGGACAGAGAAGACTTCCTGACCGGGACAGTTCGGAAGGTGGTTTTTGCTACTGAGTTTTCAGGCACAGGCTGGATGACCACTCGGAGATATGGGTATTTGGGCGATACTTCTCTGCATTGGCTCCTTACCTGTGTCTCTGACCACCTCTTCTCCGCCTCCTCTTCCTCTTCCTCCAACTCTTTAGGTCTTTCTCTCTTCCAAAACTGTTCAAATCTATCATCTCTCCTCTCTTTAACGTCTTCTCCATTTGGGATTTGACATGGGTTTAATCACATCTACACAGCTGAAGCCCAAATCAAACAAGCCTGGATCCATCTGCCTGTGGAACCTGCCCGCTTGAACATTCCACAGGCGTCTCAAAATGTCCTCCCTCACCCAGTGACTGCCTTCATGAAGGCACCTTCCCTCCTGACTCTGTTTCCTTTGAGGTCACCGAAGCTCGCAACCCTTCCTTGGGCCACATCTCCCACATCTAATATTTGCCAAATGCTATTGACTCTGGCTTGACAGTGTTCTTTTAATCCATGCCCTTTTCCCCATTAGTACGGCCCCCAGGCTACATGAGTCACGCATCACAAATCATCTTGATATTTAAAATTCTCCTCCTTGGTCTCCTGACCACCTGGCCCTTCCCTTTCCAATCCATCCTTTACACAGCTGCCAACATGACCTTTCTGAAGTTCAGGCTGGATGTTCAGGGACGCGGTGCCCCTCGGGAATCAGCCTAAGCCCCGGCCTCTTCCAAAGGCCCAAACGTTCTGGCTGGGACCCTTCTCAGCCATTCCTGGGGACCCCGGCCCCTGGGACATGGCCGTGTCACTCCCCCACACAGAAGCTTCTGCTAGGCTTCTCACTGCCTCTCAGAGAATGTGCACACGGTTCAGTCTGGCATCTCCAGAACCGAAGTCCTCCTCACGTCTTCGGCCTCCTTTCATATGCTTTCCTTCATGGACTCTCATTTCCAGCCAGATTGGCCAACGAGTTGTGCCCCCACCTGGCCGTACCTTCCAGTATCTCTGCATTTCCTACCCTCTCACCCATTCCCGTAACAGTCTGCTTCTTTCAACCTTCCCCGTCCCCCGTGACTCGGCTTCACCTTCGCGTCCTCGGAATAGCTTTGCCCTGGTTTCCCGGGGTCTCTCCCTCCTCTGAGCTCTGTGGGCTCCTCCAGGGCCCAGATTATTCCCATGTTGTCTAGATCCCGCGGGCCGGGCAACCATCCTGGGCACGTGGGCGCTGCGCCATTAGCGCTTCCTTATTGAGCAAGGCTCGCTGTGTACCTTTTGCCCTGTGTCTGTGGAGTATCGCCTCCCTTCCTTGAACGGAAGCTCCTTGAGGGAAGGAATTGTTTTATGACGGCGATTTGGGGCCTGAGAAGGCGATTTGTAGAGGGCTTGGAAACTGTCCTCAGGAAGGGGAAGGCCTGGACGTAGCGCAGGACCTGGTCCTTGGTAGGTGCTGAGTAAATGCTCCATGCTCGGGTTGGTCAGGGAGATGCCTACAGCCTTAAGCTGGCCGAGGTCTCCAGGCATGCTGACACTGGCAAATTCGGGGCACTTGAAAAATCACCCCAAGGCACAGGGGTGAAGCTCCCTGGGTCCCCAGGCTTCCAGCGAGGCTCCATCGCCGAAACATCGGCGCCCTCCTTCTCTGGCAAACAGAGCGGGTTTACAAAGACGCATCTTGAAAACGACTCTCCCCCATGCTGGCTGCCCTTTTTTGGCACTCATTTCTCGCTGCTCATTTTTACTGTGAGCCCTGCTCAAAGCACGTGCTCTTCATTTCGGCCTCTGCCAACGGCTGCCCCTGGCCTATGTGGCAGCAGCCCTGCGGCCCCTGGCCGTGCTCTGTGCCCATTCCCCGGGATTTCTGACATGCCACCAAGGAAGGGCTACGCGGGACTAGAACCCAGAATTAGACGTTCAAAGGGCCCGCACACACAGATGGGCCAGGGGCAGAAAAGGAGGGCAAGAGACCATCGGAGCCGGCCCCGGAGAGTGGACGTCCTTCCTTGGGCCACTGAATGCTCGGGCGATTTTTCCTTTTAATAAAAAGCAGAACGGGGCAGCACCCTCCTCCCGCTTCAGGGCAGGCAAACGTCTTCCCTGCTCTGACACCCAGACAGGGAGGGCTCTGGGTCCTTGGGAGCTCTGCTGTGGAGAGAGATCACTGAGAAATGCAAAGAGAAGACTAAACAGGAGAAGAAAGGGAGGTAGAGGGAGCAGCAGAAAGCGGGAAATGGGCTGGGGGAGGGTCAGTGTAACCCTATTCCAGGGACCCAGACCCAGGTTTACACAGCAATAACCAGCTTACAGCCTCTAATTAGGCAGAAGGCCAAATGGAGCTGCTCTCCAAAGCTGAAAGGGGAGACCCTGAACTCCTGTGCCGCCTCCCCCCATCCCGCCACCCCTCCAAGTTCCCCAAAGCGTCCTTGGTGTGCTTTGCTGCCTACAAGCATCCTGGGAGAGTCACGTGGGTCACTTTGCTAGGGCAATATCTATTAATTCAGCTGAAATAAGAGCGAGATCCGAATGTGGTATTCGGACCTGGCAGGCTTCACGCCATCCATTCTGAGCTCAGGCCAATTCCTCTGTAACCCGAGCCAACGGGGGCCAAACTCCTCCAAGCTCGAGCCTGAAATGCCTGTTTATTTGGGTTGGGCACCAAACGAAGCCATTTTTTTTCAGGCTTCAACATTGTCTGGAAAACCAGCTGCACGGACTTTGCCTTAAAACATTTGTTAAAGTCACCCGCAAATGGGAAAGAGAATGAATGGGGCTGACTTTGCAAGTAGGCAAAGCTCTCCATTTTCCTTAAACAAGATTGGCTCCTTTCTGGGTCCAGTTCTATCTGGGGCCGCCTGTGGGGGATTGCTCCGTGCCACACACCAGGAGGGAGAAGGAGGTCTCCAGCATGAGACCCCAGAATGGCTCTTCTTCACCTGACACAGACAAATAAGGTTCATCCACCTGAGGCAAAGAGGAACGGGTCAGCCTGTGCCCTGGGAGGCACACTGGGAGAGAGAAGCCCAGGAAGCCTTGGCGAGCCAGCGCAGATAGAATTGTCACTTTCCCGTCGCCCGGGCCTGGGGGCACCAGGGCCCAGGTGGATTTTTTCAGGTGAATTGGCTTTGCGATGTCACTGACAAACCGGGGTGAGAATTGGAAAATCTCGATTTTGAGCATTTTGATTAAATCACTGGTATCGAGTGACACGGAGGCCCCTGAAATGCGTTGACCCCTCCCGCCCCAGTTCTAGCCCTCCCCGGTGGAGATGTGTCCTCTCGAGAACTGGTATCAATCAGACTGACCCTGCAAGATCCACGGCCAGGGGCTCCCGACAGCGAGGAACTGAGCAGAACCACATTTAGCAGTCAGCACGTTCCAGTTGGGCTTTCCTGAGGGATGGCAGGCTCTTTCTCTTTGCAACCTGCATTAAGATGACAACTAGAAGTTGCAACATCTGGACATGAAACCCCTGGGAAAATCTGGGGGGATCCGAGAATGAGGAAGGCCACCGCTAGGGCAGCCAGGAGGGGAGAAGGGAGAGGAGCAGGTGGGAAGGGTCCAAGAGGAAGTGACCTGGGTGACCAAGAGCGAGCGGATGAAGAAGTCCTACATTAGCTTCTTAATTAGCCAATTATTCGGGCTAACAAGATGCCTTCGAAGTTCAGTTGGTTTTTTGATCCTAAAAGACTAAATCGACTAAATCGGCATCTCTGAATTCCAGGGCCTCGTGGTCCATCTCTCATCCTGCTATTAGCTTTGTGAAAGACCCAAAGAAGAAACACTGAAGCTACCTCTCTGTGGGGACCCAATGCTGGGCCCCCAGGCTGAAATAAAGTTGAGCAGACACCCAGGGCTTTCCCTTATGGAATTCCCATTCTGACAGGGAGTAAGACGACAACTAGGAAATCCCCACAGATGACAGTAAAGGCTCTCTAGGTGTTCCTTCCCAAAGTTTGTGTCAGTGACACCAACCAACTTGTGGACTTGATCCAAGCCCAGAAAAGAGTTCTTCTATTTGGACCGAATTACTACAAAAAGTAGTGTTCCGGGGGCAGCTGGATAGCTCAGTGGATGGAGAGTCAGGCCTAGAGACGGGAGGTCCTGGGTTTAAATCCGGCCTCAGACACTTCCCAGCTGTGTGACCCTGGGCAAGTCACTTGACCCCCATTGCCCACCCTTACCACTCTTCCAACTAGGAGCCAATACACAGAAGTTAAGGGTTTAAAAAAAAAAAGTGGTCTTCCCCCTGCTGTGCCTCACACAAATATAATCACATCCCGTGGATTTTGTAAACATTTTAAATAATAAAAAAAAAAATATTTAAAGGATAAAAGAGTGCTTTGTCTAAAGCCCAGAGTGGAAGGGGAGGGGATCTTGGAATGATATTTTGTCTAGCAGACAGAGGTCAGATCATGCCTTATCACACCCTTCCCAGACATTAGAATGAACTAGTCATTTATCCACTGAAAGCCTCAGTTTCCTTATCTATAAAAGGGGTCTTCTTCATCTGCTCAGTATAGAATCAGAGGAGATCCTTATGAACAAGCTCTTCCCCAGACTTAAAAATTCTGTAGAGATATTAACCCTCACGATGAGGCTCGCATATCTGGCCTCTAAGTGACTTTGCTCGAACGCTCCCCAACATCCCCTCCGACAAGGTGCACTTCCTCTCAGGGGGTCGGGACTCAAGCTCCAAGTCTCCCCATTTCCCGGATGAGGAATCTGAGTCTCAGAGAAGTGTGATGTCTCGTCCCCTGGTCTCTCCCTTCTCCCCATGCAATCCTTCTTCCATCATTCGCCCCCTGCCTGGCTGGTTCCGTTAATATGTCTTATCTGACTGATTCGGTGAGGCTGTCAGGTTTCTGCCCCTCACATCGTCCAGGGGGAATCTCAGGCTCAGTTACTTCTTTCCAACAGAATTCTCCTGTGGAATTGTAGGGATTGCAGCCCTCCGACGGGTCCGGGTGGCCCAGGGAACAGGGAACACAGAACTTCTATTTGGCTGCCCACTGGACCTTTCCAACCATTCCCAACCAGACACATCGATTTCTGTGGCCTCTCGGGGAGGCCCGTCAAGCCCATCAGCCCTAGCTCCAGGGGCATCCGAACCCCAAAAATCTCCTGACGGGCCGCACAGCCCTGAGCAAAAGGAACAGACTCGGCTAAGCAGATTTAACCCACTTTGCCCATTTACGGCTACCATCGACACTCTGTCTTCAGACTTCCATCTCACTGCCTTGGCTCTAGAAGGAGCAGACGGAGAAGAAGCTGCTGAGAGAAGGAGGAGGTGCCTCCCCCGAATCCCTGCCACGGGGCAGACCCCACCTCCTCGCCTCAGACTGTTTTCTTCCTGCCTTTCAGAATTGACAGAGAAAAATCCCGGCCTTCGCTGAAGTCATCGCGGACAAATTAATATCATTTTTCATATACGTTTGTTTGGGGAAACTTGAAACTGTAGCAGAGCCCGTTGGCTTCATTATTTGAATTAAGTCTGAGAACTCCTGCAGCTGTCCGCTGTCAGCCTCTGGACCCACTGGCTCTTTGCAGCTGGGCCCTTCCTACACACGTCTCACCTGGCGACTCCATAATGTTTTAATAGAAAAGTGCGTGATCGGCGAGCATATGCTCCGGGCTCCTTCGGAGCTTCCTCGCGGCAGAAGGGCTAACAATTAGCAGTTTTGTTTTCTTGGGTCTGTGCGCTTCAAGTGGAAAGTTTTTCCTGGGCAGCTTCCAAAAAGCTCGTTGCAAGTTCCTTGACCTTTGTGGAGTTTGGAACCGCTGAGCCGCATTGCCTTCCCCGAGAGCGTCAGGCATGGAGCAGAAAAGGGGGGGGGGAATCACATCATTTTTCATTGTGGCCAGATGAGGCTTGAGTGAAGGAACAAGGAACAGGAAGGGGAGAACATGTGAAATATGGGTTGGGGAGCTGGAATGTGAAGCTGTTGCCCACAGGGGCCACTTTCTTCCTCCATTCCTCCTCCTCCTCCTCCTGCTCTCCTCTTCTCCTTCTCTCCACTTTTTTTGCAAAATGTTTTATTTCCCAGAACAGGCAGGTTGTAGACAGATCTGGGTCTTAGCCTGCCACCCCAAGGGCCCCAGTGTCAAGAAACAGTGATAGAGCGGCACTCATTTAGGCAACATCTGTAATGCATCGAGTGATTATTAATAGCTCAATCTGCCAATCTGCCCCTGTGAGTTTCTGACATCAGAGGGCCAGGAGCGGCAAGGATTCACAGCGCAGAAGTGAAGATGGGCGAGGCACTGGGAACGCACTGCAGGTGGGATGCGCTTCCCAGCTTATAACTGTCGAGCCCTGCTCGTTCGGGGGCTCTCCGATTTAGTCTGGGGGTTAATTGGGCCAATTCTCCTCATCCCAAGGCCTGGATCACAGTGAACGCCTAGCTAGAGCTTGCCGACTTGTTGATGAATCCATCCAGATCCATTCAGGACCATGTGCGGTGTGCCTACTATGTGCCATTTGGGAAAAAGAAGCTGCCAAGAAGAAGACATTTTCCGTGTCAAGGACCTTCCTTGGTGGGGAGGGTGCAGAATGTTCCACCCAAGAAGTGATGCAGAGTGAGCTCAAGGGGAAGAATCCACTCATGTCAGCAAAGATTAGAAAAGAACCTCAGGGAAGAGAGGGCCCACCTGAGCTGTCCTCTGAAGGGAGCGAAGGATACTTAGAGGCATCAGGGAAGGCATGGGGGACCCCCGGCTATTCATGGGGAACTGAATGTACCCAGGACCATCTGCACACATGATGCTTTGTTCAGGTCTTGAAACTTCCTGAGGCACAACCAGGGATGGATGCAGGGAATTCGCAAGCAGACGCCAAAAGGCAAAACTGTGCCTAGGACGAGCTGTTCTGTGTTCATCCCAGGGCACTCTGAGCCTGACTGGCAACCACCAGCTTCATACCCGAAGGCAGAATGTCCCTCTCTAATGTTCACCTTCTCATTTTTGTGATTGTTAACACAATCTTCTGTTCCTTGCTTCCAAGTAACCCATAAACTGCATTTCCCCTAAAAATTACCCTCTGTTGGAATGATCTGACCATTCCTCCTTACCCCAAGCACCAGGGAGTGCTTTTGGTACTCACCCCTATCACAAGCTAGATCCCTCTCTGCTCTGTGCTCAGGAGGAGGGGAAAGCTGCCCTTGTACTTTAGACACTGCCATCGGCTCTCCAGACTCATTGTTCCTCTTCCTCTTCAGGAAGATGCTCGTCTTTGGTTTTCAAGTTCTTGATCTCAATGCTCTTACTCCACAGAAAGCCTAGAACATGTGTGCCAGTCACTGGGAGTGGGTCCAGGAGGGAAGAAAACAGGCAAACCTAGAAGAGCATTATCAAGGCTAAGGCAATGTTAGAATGTGGTAACCTTCAAACCTGCTTGGGACTGGATTAAAAAAATAGAAAAAAAATGGATGCTATGTTGTACAGCTCAGATAATTCAGAGTTAGAAATCATCAAATAGGGTGGTCAAGTGTTTGATATATACTTGAAAATGTAAAGTAAACAGGGCAGTGGGGAGGACTCTTTATTCAATAAGAGCCACTAGGAAAGCTAAAAAGCCAATTGGCAGAAATTAGATGTAGACATGCATCTTGTACCATCTACTGTAATAAGTTTCAAATATAGTTATAACTGAAAAATAAAAGGTCACAGATATATATGTGTATATATACACATATATATCTGTGATCTTTTATTTATGTATATA
>NC_058131.1:724793641-724812472 GCF_016433145.1 Gracilinanus agilis
CCAGCAAGGCACAAAACACATTCATGTGTTCGGGACACAGATGGAGGTGGGGGACATCAGGTGACCTACTAGTGAAAGAAACGAAAAGAAAAAAGGCAGAAAGAGAAAACGTGAGGAAGAAAGAAAAGAGAAGAGAGTAATCAAATAGACAGGGATTGTGGAGAGGAACAAAACAAGTTTCCTACAGCATATGGGAAGCAAAACGATAGCAGTGTCCAAAAGAGACTGCCAAGAGTGGGGAAAAGGTCTAAAGATTCATGTTTTAGAGATCTGTCTTAAGCTATTTTTATGAGATATTATCTCATTTGTCCAAAATCTGTTTTATTACATGAGAAAGAAAAACTTTGGCTGAATTTTATAAAATACTAAAACTTTGCCCAGTGGTTCTCAAGTGCTTGAGAAGCCAGATTCTTGCACTTTTACAATCCCGTTCTGTTGGAAACCTTTCGGAATCGGTGCTTGATTCTGAAGAAGAACGCATCTCTAGTCCAAGTCATTTTTATGAGAAAGTAATTTCCTCTTTGAGTTTTCCATAAATTGTTGGACTAAAAGTCATTTTTTAGCTTTGTGTTGCTACATAGTTCCGAGCTGAAGTAATGGAGTCGAGGCTGCAGCCATTTGGGAAACTTGTTTATGTTGAGATTTTGTTTTTGCTCTTGGTCTTTTCTTAGTTGAGAATTCACCACGGAGTGTGTCTTTGGTGTAATCGCAAAGGACTCCATGCTAGTACAGCAGGATTTAAGAAACGCTCCTACGGCTTCCCTAATCCTCCTTCAGGTTAAATTTGTCTGGGCCGGAGATTTCTTTAATATTAGCCTTCTGCTGCGAATTCTCTCTTCAAATCATGAACTTTAGAGAGCCTCTCGGTCCCAGCAACCATGAGCTCACAAAGTCTCTTCTCCACACCCCTTGTTCCCTGAACACATCTCTACGTTAGAGGACCTTGAGACCCTTCGGCAGGCAAGAGAAACTCCCCAAGTCATCCATGTCCTAGTGAAGACAGGGGAGCCAAACGAGAGCCTAATAGCTCCACGTGGAGCCCTTTGGGCCAGGACAGAGCAATGCAGCCCACTCGCCTCCCTACGTGTGGATGTTAGACTCCCTTAATGGGGCCGGGGTGACTTAAGTTTAGTTTTTTTAAGCCGCCATTTCATTCTATTGACTCGTACAGAGCTTGCAGTCCATTCAGCTCCAACCCATTCAACCCACAAGTCTCCTTTGAGCCAAAGTTCTTTTTAGGAAGGAAAGTAACAAGTATTTACTGAATACCTGCTAGGTGCAGGGGCGATGGGCTGAGCACTGGAGATCCAGATACGAGCGACACGAATGACAATCCCTGCCATCAAGGAGTTAAATACTAAAGAGGGAAGACGATACATAAAGGGGAAGTCAAAAGGAGAGGATGGAGGATGGGAAATGAAGGTACCCAGTGAGCGGGACTTGTTTCTGAGGTCCAGACTTCAGGAACAGGGTCAGGAGGGAGTTCCCACCAGCCATCTCTCCCTAATTCAGATTGCTGTTGTGTAGCTAGATTTTTGAATGTGGGTCAATCTCCCTGTCTTCATTTCTGTCTTTGCCTTAGTTTCTATGTCTCTGTCTGTCTGTCTTATACATATGGTCTTTATGGGATCCTGCCTCCATCATCCAATATGTTAATTATGTTTCATAGTTTGATGCCATCTATAAGCCTGATAAGCATGCCAATTCATTGATTAAAAATGCTAAACATCCTAGAACCAAGTACGATTCTCTGGGGCAGGCCAATGGGTGTCTCCTTCCAAGCTGAAATTAGTCCCTTGACTAAGTCTTTATCATGCGCCAAGAACTCCAGTGTCTGTCTGTCTATATACTGTTGTATTTATGAGCTATTTATATGCATATGCATGTATATATATATATATAAATAGATGACTCAGATATACATATATACATATATCAATATCTATCTATCTATTCATTTATTTATCTATCATCTATCTGTCTGTCTAACCACCCATCCATCTATCCATTTATCTCTCTATCTATCCCTCATTCCATTTATCCATCTATCTCTCTATCTGTCTGTCCATCTATATGTGTGTGTCTATCCATCCATCTATCCATTTATCTCTATCTCTCTATCCATCTATCTCTCTATCTATCTATCTATCTATCTATCTATCTATCTATCTATCTATCTATTTCTCTATCTGTCTGTCCATCTATATTTCTGTGTCTATCCATCCATCAATCCATCCATCTATCCATTCTCTCTCTCTCTCTGTCTGTCTGTCTGTCTGTCTCTCTCTCTCTCTCTCTCGGATGGACATGCTACATTGCATATTAGACTTTGAACTTCTTGAGGGCAGTGGCTGATTTGGTTTTTCTTTGTATTTCACATATGTAGCACAATACAGATATGAAATACAGATATACACACAGAGACAGGCAGAGAGACAGGAGACTAGACAGACAGATAGATGCATCTATATATCAGATAGAAGAAGATAACACGTATACGTATGATATTTTTTAAAGATAAATGTGTGTTAGCTATAAGATAATATTGAAGGGAGATAATATTAGTGGCAAAGACCAGAAAAGGCCACGTGTAGAAAGTGGAGTTTGTTCTGAGTCTTGAAGGATGTGGGGAAGTGAGGAGTGAGAGCATGCTGGGAATTTGGGATAGTGAGGCCAAAGTCAGAGTCAGGCTATCCGGCATCATGTTTAAGGAAAATCAAGTTGGCCCATTGAATTGGATCATAGACAGGAGTGAAGTGTGAGGAGACTTGAAAGGTAGTCACGGATCTAGAGGGGGACATCAGTCCTAGGCCGTTGCTATTGTGTAGGTGAGAGGAGGGGAAAGCCTTACCCCCTCAGAGTTTTGACTGTGGGCATGGAGGAAAAGGGACTCTGCAACTGGTCATGGAGCAGTTTTGTCTCTAGCCTTCCTCTCTCTCATGTATCCATCCACATGAATAGCATGAGTGCCTTTGTCAAGGGCTTTCCTAAGATATAGGCAGAAGATTGGCTCTATTACTCTGCCAGAAGAGAAATGAAGGTCCCCTCTCAAGGTCTGTTTGCTAGAATCGTGCCAACCTGTTGGAGTCTTTGATTTCTCTCTTTTTTATGTTTTGTTGCTGGGTTTTCCTTTTAGATTATGAATATATGCAGAAGACCCACCCTCTGTGAGAGATCTCTCATATCAAAGTCAAACAATTAAAGAGAACTAACCATAGTGACCTCATCCAAAAGAATGGGCAAAGAGTTTCCTTGTGTAGTGATTTTCACATCTGCTTTACACACAGAATGTCCTGAGTTCAAACCCAGTAGAACTAAGCAAAAAGAAATGTGATTTATTATTTAGGGGGCAGCTACATGGCTCTGTGGATAGAGAGCCAGGCCTAGAGTGAGGAGGTTCTAGGTTCAAATCTGACCTTGGACACTTTCTAGCTGTGTAACCCTGGGCAAGTCACTTAACTGTCATTGCCTCGCCTTTACTGCTCTTTTGCTTTGGAATTAATGCACAGTATTGATCCTAAGGTGGAAGTAAGGGTATGAAAAAAAGAACATGCAGGCAATATTCCATACCTGGAATAATCCCACTATTTAAAAAAAATGAACAAAAATATATTTTCTTTCTCTAGTATCACAAATCCCATTAAAAAAAAAAGATAAAAGTAAAGAAAAATCCAACAATTTTCTTGTAACAAATCTGCAAGGTGAAACCAATCCAATCCCCTCAGTGGTCGAAGGCAATGACATGCTTCTTTCACCCCCTAAATTGACCTCTCAGGTAGGAGGTGGACAGCAGGTTTCCTCATTGGTTGTCCAGAATCAGGGATGCCCGTTGTATGGCTCAGAGGTCTTAGAACTTTCAGAGGGGTTTATCCTCAAAGTGAGGTGCTTATCGTCTAGGTTGTTCCACTGCTTCTGCTTACTTCCTTGGTTATCCGTTTCTAAAAGTCTTCAAAATTGTTGCTTTTCATAGCATTGTTGCTCTGATTCCTTGACTTCCATCCCCTTCAATCTGCATTAGTTCAGAGGAGTCTTTCCCTGTCTCTATTCATTTCTTAAAACACAATGGCCAGGGGGCAGCTGGGTAGCTCAGTGGAGTGAGAGTCAGGCCTAGAGACAGGAGGTCCTAGGTTCAAACCCGGCCTCAGCCACTTCCCAGCTGTGTGACCCTGGGCAAGTCACTTGACCCCCATTGCCCACCCTTACCACTCTTCCACCTATGAGACAATATACCGAAGTACAAGGGTTTAAAAAAAACAAAACAAAACACAATGGCCAATCCATGGCACCGCCCATTCAGTCATTCCTCAGTCAGTTTCAGGTTTTTGCCACCTCTACAAACACACTTGTCTCCTTTTCTAGATTTTGGTTCACCTTCCCTAGACTTTTGCTAGAAATGAAAGGGAAGATCTTTAGCGGATGCTTCATGGATTCTGTTCTCTTCTGGAAAAGCGGAACAACCTGGCCTTTCTCTGGCCCATCCTGTGCTGCAAGATCTTCCCTGACTGGGCTCCGGTCTTCCAGGATTAGGAAGGTTTTGCAAGGAAAGAACTTGGAACACCCACTAGTCAGACTGCCTTGAAGAAAAGCCTGATGTTGCTCTTGAGAGTGGAGGGAAGTCACCCATCTTCCAGCTCTTCAGGTACTGGAATGGTAGGGGAGGAGTCTGGGACTTGCCTCCCTGGCTGGTTTTAAAGGCCTTTGAGATAGTGGCAGTGTCCAAGGAGGAGGTACCAACAGCAGGGGTAAAGCTGGCATTTCTAAGGGCCACCGAAGACGGCCTGAGGTTGAGCAAAGGCCTCGAGGTCGTGGTTCTCTCTGTATCTCTGCCTGTCTCTGCTTTCATCATCATTATCCCAGCAAGCATTTATATAGTACCCACCCTGACAGGTACTGTGCGAAGAGCTTTATAATATAATCTCATTTTCTCCTTAAACAACCCCATGAAATAGGGACTATTATTGTCCCCAATTTAAAGCGGAGGAAATTCAGGTAAACCGAGGTTGAGTGACTTGTCCAGACCACACAGCTTGGAAGTGCCTATTTCGATCTCGGGTCTTCCTGACCCCAAATTCAGTGCCCTGAATAGTGGTACCTACCATTTCTTATACCTTGTATCTACCGTACCACTGAGCTCTCTCAAGGTCTATATTTGAGCCCTTGACTGCTTGGTCCCCAGCTCTTTATGTCCCCTGTATCCTGGGCCTGCAGCAAGGGAAACTGTCTCTTTAAGATCCAACCGAAGAGAAGTAGGTTGATGGAAGGAAGTCAGAGGAAGAGCATCTCCCAAGAATGGGAGCCTCTTGGCATTGCCCTTTTACAGCAGGAGAGTCCTGATGATCCATCCGATCAGCGTCAGGAAGAAGTGGCCCAGGTGTGACTCTGGGCCCCCACTCCCTCCACCAGCCAATGTTGAAGACCTTCTTCCTTAGTCCCTTTCTCCCAGCTTCTTCTTCTCAGTATGTCAGGCTGCTTTTCTGTCTTTCGCCAGCACTTTGAGATCTCCTTCTGGTGACCACACTCTGGTGAGGACTTTGTGAAGCTTTGGAAAGGTCGAGGGGATCATAAGACCACTGACAAGGAGTTGGAAAGGAGCCACTCAGAAGTCTCCCTTCTCTGTACAGATGAGAAGACTGAGGCTCTCCAGATGCAGTGACTTGTCCAAGGTCCCACAGTGAGGGTCAGAGGCAGAATTCAAACCAGGGTCTTAGGATCCTAGAATCAATCCATAAATATTTATTAAGAACTGGTGTCATGTAGCAGGCACCCTACTAAGTACTAGTCACACAAAAAGAAGCCAGAGACAGACTCTGCCCTCCAGGAGGTTACAGTTGAATGGGGGAAGACAACACGCAAACAAATGTATATGAAGCAAGCTACAGCCAGGATAAATAGGCCGGGATTAACAGGGGAAAAGCACCTGCATTAAGAGGAGGAAGGTCAGGAGTGAAAGCGGAGGAAGAAGAGCATCCCAGGGATGGCAGACGGGCAGAGAAAATGCCCAGAGAACAGAGGTAGGTGGAGGGTCTCCTTTGTGGAAGAGCCAGGAGGTAATGTCAATGGATTAAAGAGCACTTGGGTAAGTAAGAGGTAGAGAAAGTTGTGTGAAGGCAGAAAAGGGAGGAAAGGGCAGCTTAGGAAGGACCTTGAATGCCAAGTAGAGAATTTGGTGTTTGATCTTGGGGAGAGTAGGGATCCCTTGGAGTGCACCGACTTTATAAACTCATATAGGGTTAGAGCTGGAAAGGACTTTGAGGGCCTCCTCGCATCCGGCTCTCTCGCTTTATAACTCAGAAAAAAGAAAGGCCTGGAAGATGGAGTCACTCACTTGGGGTCACCCAACGAGCGTCCAAATGGAAGAATTCCAACCCGGCTCTTGCTGACTTGGAGTCTGTAGACTATTCCTGCATTACTCTCTCCCCACTCGTTCCACTGGAAGCCTGGGATGGGGTGGGCAGTGGGTGAACGAGATGGTACACTTCGAATATCGTGCTGCCCCGTGGAAGGATTCGATCTGCTTTGCTTAGTCCAAGATGGCAGGCGCGATTGGAGAAAGTGGGCAAGTCATAGGAAGAGCAGGGCCGCTTTGCTAACAAGGAGTTCCAAGGCAATGGAAAACGGAACGGGGTGCTTTGTGGGTAGTGAGCTGCTTATGCCTGGAGATATTCAAGCACAGGTCGGGCGTCCTTGGGAGCTAGCATTCTTGCTGGGTAGAGGGGCACGTCGTGGCTCCTGAGGGCCCATCCAACTCCTCTCTGCCTACATCCTGACTTGCACCCCGGGGACGGGCTGCTCTAGGTACCCACCCAAGTCCTTTGAACACATGGCTTTCTGGTGATTCCCAATTAGAGCAGAATTGCCTCCACCTCCTGCAATTTAAAGTAAACAAACTCAAGCCTTCCTCGTTTGAGACTAATTGCTGAAAGACCAGCATGAACGAGTGAAAGCGTGGAGTCACAGGCTAATGTTCGAGACATGCCGTTGTATTATGTTTAAGTATGAGAGAAGCTTTTAAACTAGAGTAATAAAGTGTTACCTTGTAGAGGTCCTTAGGGGACCTGCTTTAATGAGCAGGTAAGAATGATTTGTAATTAGCATTATTTGTATGTAAATGGAAGATTCTGACTGCCTAAAGGTGCTTGAAAAGTTAATTAGTTTCAGCATTCACCCTACAATCATGTTTACACACTGAATTTGCTTGGCTAGCTCAAAGGTAAGCTCCAGTCCGGCCCTTGTCCAAGTCAACACAAATTTGGAATTGCCAGGATTGGAATGAATCAAGTTTTGTGGCTATTCCCCACCCCCACCCTTCTAGGAAGCACCTTAAGGTGCAGAGACCCCTTGGGAAAGGCAAGAACAGCCATGGCAATGGGGCCGAGGTGCTGGCTCCTCCCTGGGTCAGAGGAAAAGGAATTGTGGTCTTGGCATCCCTCCCCTGCACACATCCCTCCCCTGACATGTCCATGACTTTTGCTGACAGTTCAAGGCGTGCAGGTACGCCCAACCCTCTTCAACTTTGGTCTAAAGACTTCTCTAGCAATAGGACCTCCCCGACGTCTCCCCGACGTCCTATAATCATTTCTATAAATGGTATCTACGTATATGCACGTATACAATGTGTGTATATGTACCATATAGCTATGTGATATAGGGAGCATTAGAGAACACTGGAGTTCCTAAAGCACTTTCCAAATATCTGGTTGGAGTCTTGCATCAAACCTGGGAGGTATTATTCTCACTTTACAAATGAGGAAACTGAGGCTGGGGGAGGTTAGGTGACTTGTCCAGGATCAAATAGCTAGTGAGAAGCTTCAAACTCACGCCTTTCTCACTCTTCAACCATGCACTCTATCCATTGCAACTTCTAGTCATCATCTGAGAACTAGCCAAAGGAATGGAGAATGTTTAGTCTGGAGGAGAGAAGGCTCAGAGAAGACATGTTGGCTCAGGTCAGCTGGGTGGCTCAATGGATAGAGAGCTCCGTCTGGAGTTCCTAGATTTAAATCTGGCCTCAGTCACCTCATAGCTGGGTGACCCTGGGCAAGTCACTTACCCCCCATTGCCTAGCCCTTACTGCTCTTCTGTTCAGTCCTTAGTATTGATTCTAGGACTGAAGGTTAGCTTGTTTATTAAAGGCTATTTTAGCTCAAGTATTTTCAGGGCTCTTGTGTGAAGGACGAGCCTTACAACGATTCTGACTGGCCTCAGAGGGCACCGCTAGTAGGAATGGTGGAAGTAAGTAGTAAGGGGTGGGGGCGGAAGAGCTGCAAAACGCCCCGTCTTGTCTTCTAACCCTTGGAGGAGTCTCAGAGTAGCTCCCCCAGCAAGCGGGCGGCGGGTTTCTCCTCAGGTGAAGGATGGACGTCCAATCCACAATCATTTCTGGAGGAGCCGCTGTATCTCTGGCTCCAAGCTCAGTGCTGATTGGGTACAATGCGGGAGCCGAACGTTAGCTGGCACGGCTCAGCCTCGATGGCCAGCGGACTCTGCCTTGGCATGGTTCTGCAGATGGGTGAAGGGTTGGTGGTGGGGTGCCTGGGGGAGGGCAGAGTCTTAGGCTTCCAGCATGGGCTCCTCCTCTTAGCACTGCTTTCTATGCCCAAAAGGAGGGGCATCCTCAGAGCCACTGGATCCTGCCTTCCCTCCTCCAAGATGGAGTGAATCTGTCCGTGTTTGCCAAAGCAGTAGTTTCGCATAGGCTGAAGAGCTCGCAGTCTTCTCAGGAGCTACACCATCATTGACTCTCCTTATTTTGTGTTCAGCTCTGAAGAAGGGGGTGGCGGAGGCAGGAATACAAAGAGACATTCCAGAAAAGACCTCATATTCTATCATCGAGTTTCTGGCTCCAGATAAAGCCCAAGTAACAGACGTTCCAGCCATGATTCTCTCCATCCATCCACGCTGCTAGGAAATATGGGGTTCCTTGCACTCAGGTTCTGGCTTTCCGGTCCTCGGTGTCATGAACTGGAGAGTAGAATCCGAAAAGGCAGTGGGCGGGCAAAGAAAGCCAAACTCTCTCCCTTCAAGCCCCATTTTGGGGAGAAAAAGAGGAGGAGGAAGATCACTAGTGAGATAGCAAATGCCCTACTAGGAGGTGGGGAATTGATTTCATAATAATAACAAGCATCAATACTCCCACTCTACATGGAGTGGGTTAAAAGTCACCAAGCTTGGGTTTCAACAGAGCCCAGAGAGCACAGGGGCATTACTGAGCCTGTCCAAAGCTGACAAAGTTCAGAACAGTTGGCTGATCCCTGCATTCCAATGGCAGATGGGAGGGTGGCCTGGCGGGGAGTCTGGGGAAAGGTGAGCGTGGTGGCTGGCCCACCGTAATCGAAGACCTCTAGCAATCCCAAACAAACCCGACTGCCAAGGTTGTCTTTCTTTCTTTCTTTTTTTCTTTCTTTCTTCCTTTTTTTTTTTTTTTGCCATTTTTTGTTCCTAACTTTCTCATAAAAAAAAAAGGATTCAGGTAAATGTAGCATGACGAGCCAATTGAAGCCAATTTCAAAGTTATTTGAGTAATTGGTTATTAAGATAACACTCTCAAATTCCAATTCTGCAATTATCCTCTTAAAGATACAGAATATAAGTATGGGCAGGAAAGTCGATGGGTGTTAAAGTACCAAGACACCAATTTCAAGGTCAGGCTTGGGGGGGGTGGGGGTGGGGAGGCGAGTCTGTTCTGCAAGCCAGGGAGAGAGCTGAGTGCTTTTCAGTCATCTAGAAAACAGGTCTGGATTATATATTTCTCCATTTTCTGAACAAAGCAAGAAGCCAAACACGTCTGGTCATGAGAACCTAGTGTTGGATGTTGCTGTTTTCACTCTCACTTTGGGGGATCCTTTAAAAATAAGTGTTTATTGATGTATTCTGTTTTTCAATCACCTACATTTCCCAATTTATCCTTTCTGCTGCCTCCTCTCTCACTGAGCCATTCCTTAAGACAAATAAAAGAAAGAAGAAAAAGGAAAAGGGAAAAAAACAGTAAAAAGAACCCACACGACAAAAATCTGCTAGCCTGTAGAGCCTTCCAAACCTATAGACCTCTACCTTTGGAAAAAATGGGAGAGTTCTATCTAAACTCTTCCTTGGGGAGAAGCTTGGTCATTAGAATCCCATAGCATTGTGTTTCAGATGTGTTGCCATTTCTATTTCTATTCCTGTGGACACTTTCTATTGCCTGCCCTTTGATCCAGCCATACCACTGCTGGGTTTGTACCCCAAAGAGATAATAAGGAAAAAGACTTGTACAAAAATATTTATAGCTGTGCTCTTTGTGGTCACAAAAAATTGGAAAATGAGGAGATGCCTGTCAACTGGAGAATGGCTGAACAAATTGTGGTATCCATTGGTGATGGAATACTATTGTGCTGAAAGGAATAATGAACTGGAGGAATTCCATGTGAACTGGAACAACCTCCAGGAATTGATACAGAGTGAAAGGAGCAGAACCAGGAGAACATTGTACACAGAGACTGACAAACTGTGGTAAAATCGAATGTAATGGATGTCTGTACTGGCAGCAATGCAATGACCCAGGACAATTCTGAGGGATTTATGGAAAAGATGCTACCCACATTCAGAGGAAGAAATACAGGAGACAAAACACAGAAGAAAAACAACTGCTTGAACACATGGGTTGATGAGGACACGATTTGGATGTAGACTCTTAATGACCACCCCAGTACCGTTATCAGTAATATGGAAATAGGTCTTGATGGATGACACCGGAAGAAACCAACAGAAATGTGCATGGGCTATGGGTGTATGTGTGTGTGTGGGGAGGGGGTTGGGGTATGGAGGGGAGAGTAAGAACATGAATCATGTAATTATGGAAAAAAATTCTAAAAAATTAAATTAAAAAAATTAAAAAAGAAAGGGGAAAAATATCACCAGCTATTATTGGGTAACCATGAAGGATACAGGTAAGTGAGATGTTTAGAGGCTTTGGCTGCTGAAGAAATATGATCTGTATGGCTTGAATACTTGATTTTAAAGATGAAGAGCAAGAAGAAAAAGAAAATGGAGGAGGAAAGGAAGAGGAAAAAGGTATAGAGAAGATAATAAAGAAGGAGAAGAATAGAAGGAATTGAAGAAGACAAGTAAATAGATGTAATTTCTTTTTTACTTTCTTTTTTTTAAATTTAGAATATTTTTCCATGGTTCCATGATTCATGTTCTTTCTCTTCCCTCTTCTTTTCCCCCTCCCAGAGCTGACAAGCAATTATTAGATTATCCATGTATCATTTTTTTTTTTATTCCTGTTGACTCCCTAGGAGCATAGGGCCGCAACCATCTCACGCCATCATACTCTGTTCTGGGCAACTTCCCCCAGCTGTATCATTGTTCAAAACCTATTTCCATATTATTAATATTTGCAATAGAGTGATCTTTTAATGCTAACACCCCAGTCCTATCCCCATCGAACCACTTGATCCATCATATGTCTTTCTTCTGCATTTCTGTTCCCCTAGTTTTTTCTCTGGGTGTGGATACATTCTTTCTCCTAAGTTCCCCTGGACTGTCCTGGGTCATTGCATTGCTGCTAGTAGGAAATTCTATTATTTTCAATTATGCCACAATGAATCTGTCTCTGTGTACAATGTTCTCCTGGTTCTGCTCCTTTCACTCTGCATCACTTCCTGGAGGTCTTTCCAGTTCACATGGAATTCCTCCAGTTCCTCATTCCTTTCAGCACAATAGTATTCCATCACCAGCATATACCACAATTTGTTCAGCCGTTCCCCAATCAATGGATACGTCTCATTTTCTCAATTTTTTGCCACCACAAAAAGCACAGCTATTAGCTATAATTTCTTTAAAGCATAATTTTTCAACATCTAGAGAAATATCAGACACATATACATGGAAATATATTTTACAATACTTCATACACATAATCAATACCAAATTGCTAACCTCTTTCAGGAAAGAGGGAGAGGGAGCGAAGTTGGAATTTGAATTTTTAAAAAAATTATTTAAAATGATTCACGTTACTGGGAAATATTTAATGAAATAAATACAATTATATTAAAAGAAATATATTAAGGGCATTGGTTTTGCAATAAATAACTTTCTTATATATGAGTCAAATCCTGGAACAATGGATCTATTGTTAGGCTTGATGGGGGGGGGGAATAAAAACCTTCACCTAAGCTTTATTAATCACCCACTACATGCAGTATACATTGCTAAGTTCCAGGGCTACAAAAGCAAACTATATCTCCCGTGTTTAAACAAATTACAGTCTCCTGAGTTAAAAAGACAAGTGTTCCCAGTCACCAAATCCTACTGCCTGACAGTGAGTCAACCCAACAAGTATAATCCATTCACTTTCACGTTAAAAAAAAAAAAAGAAAAAACTTGACCTCGCCCAAACAAAGGAGCCAGGATGACAAAAGAGGGTCCAAGGCAGTGTCTGCTGGGGTTATGGGACGACAGGCACACTATTGCGTTGTGGAAGGACATGTGATTTAGTCCCCTGAAATGGAAGTTACTTTGAATTATGCAAAGGACGTGACAGAGGCCCATCTTCTTGGACCCAATGATTGCACTGCTAAGTTATCGATAAAAAGAAACGTCTTCAAAACAAAACAAAACCCATGTTTGTAGCAGCACCACCAAGTGCTGGAAACCAACAAGTTAGGTACGTGTTAATCCAGAAATACAATGTGTTCCATGCGTGGAAGGGAGCATCCCTGGGCTGTGAGAAACGGCTACGACTCCTGTCCATGGAGACTCTCAGACAGACTGAAGCGCAGTAAGTGGCCTCGGCCAAGAGCCAAACACGACGTGCCCAGTGACTTCAGCAATGGACATAGAAAGAATTCCACAAACAAGTCCCGTAACTGGTTCAAATGAATGTAGCAAAACTAGAACACACACACACGTTTGGCCCCCCAAAAAACTGCTGCAAAGCCCCCCCAATAGGAGGGGGGAGTCCAGAGGGCTGGACCAGGACACACGTTGTCCGATTTTTAAATAGATTAAATGGTTCCACTTATTCTCTTTTCTTCTTTTTCTTTAAAAAAAAAATATGTTATAAAGAATGGCATTGGGGGAGGGAGGAGGATCCAGGGAGAAATGTCAGCGATGTAAAAAGAAAATGTATCAATAAAATGAATTAAAAACCCTAACGCTCTACCCGCTCTGCTCACTCCCTGGAAGGATGCTCCTGCTTCCCAGCTCCTTACCCAGGAGGCCTTGGAGGGGAGAGTCTGGCCGAGTTAGCGAGCAGCAGCCGTCTATCTCGGGATTGCTACTGCCACGACATCTCCTTTCCCTTGTCCTCAATGCCAGGGGAACCTGAAAGGTACAAGGTGTGCTGTTCTTTCAGGAAAGTGTATTTTTATGCAGAAACATTTGCCCATGACCCAAATATGTCTGTTCTACAAAAGAGCGAGCGCCTTCAGACTCCATTGAGCTAAAGGGAACACGGTGTTTCACATCTACTCCACGGGAAGAAGGTCAGCTGTCCCCGGGCTTCCATACGCCCTTGATTAACTTCAAGTGGCCACAGTGGGGCAAGTGGGGCTACAGCTGTGATCACCGCTAAGTCTCTGAGAACACCCAAGGGAGAAACGGACCTCCCCAAGCCTCCCCCCAACCCCTGGGTAATTTGCAGACTTGCTTACAGATGTAACCTCAGGCAAAACTTCCTTTTTCAAGTATTAATTTTCAGGTTTCCATCCCTGACCCAGCCAACCACTGCATCGGTCACAAGAGAGAATGTAGAGGTGCGGGTAGTGGTGTGGAGCCGCCAGTGCCCAGGCCCCCCGACACACAAATGGGGAGGGGGAAGGGAACTGGCTAAAAGTTAGAGGTCTCAGCAATCAGGGCAGGACCTGAGCCCTGACCGCTGCCTCACAATGTTGCACTACACTGGGCCCTTCACTGGGTCAGGCATTTATTGAGCACCTACTGTGTTCCAGGCACCAAGGATCCTGAGGAAAAACATCTCTGTTCTTCATCAGCTGTCATTCTCCTGGGGCAAGAAAACATGTAAACCAAAGCCAATGTCTGAAAATTTGAAGAGGGAGAGACCAGGAACGACAAAGGCCGTCAAGAATATCTTCCTGTTAAGCATTCCGTATTTCCTAAAGAAAGTCAGTGGACACACACATTAGTCAGGCAGGTTCTTGGGAGGAAGGGATTTGGGTTATTTGTTCCTGAAAAACTATATAAGGGATTTGTTGAGGATGTTAAAACTGAAATTTCTTGTCCAGCATCATCATGCTCTCTGTCTCTGTCTCTGTCTGTCTCTGTCTGTCTGTCTGTCTGTCTGCTCTCTCTCTCTCTCTCTCTCTCTCTCTCTCTCTCTCTCTCTCTCTCTTTCTCTCTCTCTCTGTCTCTGTCTCTCTTTTTCTCTCTCTCTGTCTGTCTCTCTTTTTCTCTGTCTCTTCTCTATATCTCTGCATGTCACTTTCTCCCTTTATCTCTGTCCCTCTTTTTCCTTTTGTCTTTTCCTTTCTTCCTGTCACTCTCTCTTCCTCCTCTCTGTCTCTCTTTCTCTCTGTCTCTCTCTGTCTCTGTCTCTCTTTCTCTCTGTCTCTCTCTTCTCTATATCTCTGCATGTCACTTTCTCCCTTTCTCTCTGTCCCTCTTTTTCCTTTTGTCTTTTCCTTTCTTCCTGTCACTCTCTCTTCCTCCTCTCTGTCTCCTTCTTTCTCCCCGACTGTCTCCGTAGCCATTCCTGACTGGCTGTCTTTTCTTTCTCTGACTGTCTCTCGGTGGCTCTCGCTCTCTGGCTCTCTCTTCCCCTTCGTCCTCTCGGTTCCCGGGATGCCTTTCTGTGCCATGGAAGGAGGGGGATGTTCATTCTGGAATAAAGGTGACATACAAATTGAGGATGTCCGCAGCAATCAAAGATGCCTCTTATTCCGGCGGCCCCAGACCTTTGGATTCAGGACGCTGGGCCCTTGGCTTGACTCAGTCACTGCCCAAGATTACAGCCTCAGGCCACTCACTCGCACCATTTCCCTGAGCCTGAGGTTCTCCAGTTGAAAAAGGAAGACCCTCTTAGGATGCCGTCTCTGTGAAGCACCTCAGAGCCAGCAGGGAGTTGGCCCAATGTGAGGACACCCGTCTGGGGAGGGGGCCAACTCAGAAATTCAGTGGCCTAAGAAGAGAGAGGAGGGATCCGTAGAGAACAGCAGCCTTTCTGCCTCCTCTGGGTGGAGGGGCTGAGCACCGCACCCCAGCCCAGCCCAGCCCAGCCCAGCCCAGCCCCTGCACTGCTGCCAGGCTCTTCAGATGCTTTTTTCTTCCTCCACACTGTTGCAGAGGGGGAAAACAACTCCAAATGGAGGGTTTTTTAATGCTTGCACGTGCCGTCACTTGCTCACAAGTGACTTTGGATGCCACTTTCCAGCCCTCGGCTCATTTCCCAACCACCCTGTGAGCCAGGTGCCCCGGGCTCATTATTTCCATTTTAGAAGTGATAAAACTGAGGCCCAGCAAGGTAGAGGAACTTTCCTGTCTTCCAAGAAGGAGGCAAGATTGCATTCCATCTTCAAAAAATGGTCTGCTAGGCCTCAGGCTCGATGCGAAAGGCAAAAACAAAACATGAGACGGCCCTTAAGAGCTTATGTTTGACTGGCAGTGTGTACGCCATCCCCACCTGATTCTAGGATGACAGACGGAGGACTAGAAAGGTCCACAGATGCTATCTGTTACATTCCCCTCATTTTATAATCTCCAGGAAACCGAGACCTGGAAAAGTTGAGTGACTTGTCCAAGGGCATACTGGTGGCAAATATCAGAGGCAGAATTTGAACCCAGGTGCTTCTCTGATCCACAGTCTGTTGTACAAAGGTGAAATATGCGCAAATTAAAGTGGGACCATTTCAAGAGAATCAAATGATTCTGGCTATTGGACAAGGTAAGCTGAAAGCAGTGGTGCCAAAGCTGACTGAATTCCAGTACATCGCCCTCACCCTCCCTCTACCATTCTGCTTTCCTACCTCTCCACTCAAGGTTGAGCATCCTCCAAGGGTCCGCTGAGTATTTCCTAGTCTTCAGGGTGCCCGGATTATCCTGGAGGACTTGTGGTTAAATTCCTGTGAACCCTGAGCCTTGTGGGTTTACTCCCCCCAAACACTCAAAGAACTCCATTAGCTTTAGGAAAAGAGAAGGATTTATCAAGAGATAAAGCGAGGACATCGGGCCAATTCCGGGGCACTCTTGCCCCTCGCACACACAATGTCTCCAGGAGAGAAGTCTCCAACTTAAAATAAAAAAAAAGGAAGCCCCCATGGAAAGGACACCAAGCCTGGGGTGGGGGGAATCTCCTAACTCTTGGCCTTGACGTGGAGTGACGTGGAGTGCTCATCTCGCTCCCCTCCAGGGGAGTTCCCTACTGAGAATACTTCCCTTCTGGTCTCTGAGGACGAACCCCTCTGCTGGGTCCTCAGCTGGCTCTCAGAAAGAGTCCCAGCTGCAGAGATTGTCTCCCCTCAGTGACTGTCACCAGCCACGACCAGTAGACGGACAACGGCTCCCACCACCATCCATCTGTGATCTTCTCCATTCAGAAGGACGTGTGTCTGGGCTCTTCCAACCTGAAACACTCATTAGTCTAAGATCAGGAAAGGAGAAAGGCCAAGAGTAGAAGGCACATGGCCCAGAGGGACACTCATCTGAGTCTTAGTCCTTATTGCGAGTAGAATATAAGCTCCTTGAAGGCTGAGATAGGGCTTCTTTTGGTGCGTTCCTTTTCAAGGATCAGCCTAGTGTCCGGCACATGTTGTTGTTTAGTTACTTTTCAGTCGTGTCCAACTCTTTGTGACTCCATTTTGGATTTTCTTAGTAGAGATACTAAAGTGGTTTGCCATTTCCTAGTCCAGCTCATTTTAAAGATAAGGAAACTGAGGCAGAGAAGGTTAAGTGACTTATCCAAAGTCACACAGCTAGCTAGTGAGTGACTGAGGCCACATTTGTACTCAAGAAGATCAGCTCCCTGACTCCAAGTCCAGCACGCTAGCCATTCACTGCACTTTCTGGCTGCCCTGGCTGGTACCGAGTGGATGCCTAACAAGCGCTTGCTGGATCACACTGAGTTAAAGGCAGCTTTTCAAAGATGCTGAAATCTGGCATTTTCCTCAGTTGCTCTATCCTCAACGTCTGTGAGGAAGAAAACGTGCTTTGCCTGTCTTGTCCTGAAGGCTGGGAAGCTCCACCCAGCACTTTGCAACCCAGCGATGGCTGAAACTCACTCTTAAGTGGTCCATCTGTCATGAGGCAGCATCTTCCCAGTGTCTGCGCTGCTCAGCAGCCCCCCAGCTAAATGAAAGGAACCCACTTCAGAAACAAGAGGCCACAGCCTCGGAGCTGCCTGGACAGAGGTCAGAACCGTTCACTGCCACTGGAAAGCAACATGAGGACGGAAGCGAGTGAAAAATCACCCAGAGTCCCTCCTGGCCCCAGCCTCTGTTTTTAAAAAAACCCTGTTTTAGAAGTTTGGAAGAGACTCTGCGCTGGCTTTTTAAATGCATGCCATTGCTCTAGAAGCATCTCTTTGGCCAGAGACATGGCCTGCAGCCCGCGGGGCACCCGGGCACAGAATGTCACGGGCCTCCTTCGAGTCAGTGTTGACTTCTGACACACTCACACGGCTGTCGGCCTTCTGGGCTTCCCAACATCTCGGGCTATTTTTGCACATTCGCTGTCCCCGGGTCACACTCAAATGTCTTGCAGATTTCCTGGATTTTTCTGGCACTGAGCACAATGGTGGAAAAGAACCAAGTGGAACACACTGAGAAATACGACCGTGAGGCTTTGCTCGGGTTGCTTTGAAACGATGAAGAAGATGGAGAATCAACTCTGTCCCAAACATGCTTACAGTTACCATGGCGATGCTTTCAAAGCAAACCTATAAAAGTGTCTGGAAGGAGGATGAGGAAATGGGTGCCGGGCTTGCAAAAAGCAGAGGGCCTCTTCCTTACCGAGGAGACTCTCAGATGCTTTACAACAAAAGGGACGCCTGCTAGGTGGGCCAGCCTGGCCTGAGCACTGCACTGCTTTGGACAAACTCCTGTTGACTTCTTGAGTGTTTGTCCATCTCTCCCCTCCCCCAGAAGGTAAGCTCCTTCAAGGCAGAAAGTGGCCCATTTCTGGTTTGGGAGTTCCAGCACCAGGCACTCTGGGTAAGCACATGACAGGTGCTTACAAAGATCCTTTTCTTTCAAACTTACTGCATTTATAAGACTATTAGATGCCTGGCACGGAGAAAGCACTTACTAAATGCTTGTTGACTGACTAACAGATGATAAAAGCTATGACCCATTAAAGGTAATAATCATGCAGATCAATGTCACTCTCATGCAATTTTAGAATCCACAGTTTGAAAAATAGATTGTTTTTTTCTTTTTTCAATTGTTCGTGTGCTTTAGAACTAATTGGGGCGTTCCCATTTGGGGTTGGATCCGTGTCTGATTTGAAGAACATTGGAAGATGTCGATGCCAGAAATTTGGGCCTCTGTTGTTTTGTGATTTTTTGGAAGCAGGATAATCTCGTTGTAGTGGGGTTCAGTTATCCATAGGAACTGCAGGTACTGAAGGAGAGAGAGATACAAAGAGAGAAAGACATGCAGACAAACAGATAGAGTCAGACAGATAGAGACAGGAGAAGGAAGAGAAGCAGAGAGGGGGAGGGGGCAAGAGGGGGGAAAAGAAGAGGCAGGAGGAGGAGGAGGAGGAAAAGGGAGAAGAAGGGGAAGGAGAAGAAAGAGGAGAAGGAGGAGGAGAAGGAGAAGGAGAAGGAGAAGGAGAGGGAGAGGGAGGAGGAGGAGGAGAAGAAGAAGGAGAAGAAGGAGAAGGAGAAGGAGAAGTAGA
>NC_058131.1:724812756-724829718 GCF_016433145.1 Gracilinanus agilis
AAGAAGAAGAAGAAGAAGAAGAAGAAGAAGAAGAAGAAGAAGAAGAAGAAGAGAGGAGGAGGATAAGAGAGAGAAGAGGGAAAAAAGAAAGAGGAGAGAAAAGGAGAAAGAGACAGAGACAGAAAGAGAAGACTCCAGGTGCCTTACAGTTGCCTAGAAATCCTCCCCGCAGCACATACATCATTGTAGATAAAGATCGGTGTCTCTTGATTTGAATTCCAGACCCCTCAGCTGTGGTCGGCTGACATGCATGTGTTCAGCATTTATGACATTTACCAGCAATGAGCCTTTAGTTCATACTCAACTCTCAAGACCCAAAAGTACGACAGATGGACATTAGAATGTGGATTATTTTGAAAGAAAGGAGTTTGATGCATTAAAAAGAAGCCCTTATGGGAAAAAAAAAACCCACTAAGTTTCCAAGATGCACGTGTTCCTCGCCAATACAAACATTGTGTTCTCTGTGCTTTTTAATTTTGAGATCTGACCTCTGGTGATTCACTTCCATTGTGATCTTTCTATTTCTGATTAAATCCCTCTCAAACCCTCTGCCTCCTACATGCCTGGTGGTGCCGGAGAGAACACGCAGTTTGCAGAAAGGAAGGGATGCAAAAAGGCTCTGAATGTAAAGAGAAAGACTTTTCCAAGGTATAAGGCTAACTCGTCCCTGGAAGGAGGGGAAAGGCTAATGTCCACATAAACCAGGGTCCCTGAGGTGTAGCATAATGACTTGATTTGCATGTTGACCCAAGGAGAAAGGTTAAGAAATAGCATCTGATCGGCAAGGCAAGTTCAGCTCTAATGGGATATAACACAGCTATAGCAAATAGAAGCAAATGGGATGAAATGTAGGGACGTGGCAGGAGAAAGCCATCGTCCTGATGGTTTTAAACAGAACCTCAGGTCTTATTCAGATACCAAAGGCAAAAGAGATGGAAACTACCACAAAATGGCAGACTGGACCAACAAGGGTGGCAGTATGTGGCCTCCGAAAGACCGGCTGGTATTGTTGCTGCATTCTGGGTCCATGCTTGTGAGAGACGGCTCTGAACAGTCGCCTTCTCCGAGGGGCCAGAAGAAATAATAATGACAGTTAATTCATATTTGGTGAATGTCTTCTGCTGGCTCAAAGCACTCTCAGAAGTGTGTATTCATTTGGCCCTTATCACGCCATTATGAGCCAGGATAGGCATTCGTTCCCCTAAATATCACCAGCAGTTCACAAACTACATTTCACATAATTGTGTACAGCATTTCCACAAGTAGGTAGAAATGTCACCCAACTACGCACCCAGCTGTAATCCTCTTAGGAGGCAAGTGGATTGGGGAAGAGGTAATAAGAGAGAAGGAAAGCTATCCACATCCGAAAGAAGCCTCCGTCAGGCGCTCCCCTGCTTTGCTGGGCTAAGAGATCCCTCCTTCAGTTTTTAGTTTCTGTGGAATGGAGTGTGAGCCAAAGCAGACTGAAGTTGGTGGAGGATGAAATCTAGAACACAGAGTAAAAAGTAGATGTGGAGGAAGAAGTCACAGATGGAGAGCTAGAAGGGAGCTCGGGGGCCGTGGAGTCCAATCCACTCATTTTACAGATGAGGAAATTGAGGCCAGTTATTCTGCTAACCCTTACTTGACAGTTTTCATCTTCTATTTGACCAGTTTCACTATTGATCTTTGTCTCTTGCTTTAGCAAATCTTCCACTTTGGGTCATCCAGACTCAAAGGAAAAGTTGCAAGATTTGAATCTGTGCCTGTTGCCTCTCTCCCAGGGCTAGTCCTCTGTTACGCGCATGACTTTTCAGGAACTCCACCCTGCTGGCTTCAGATTGCAGGAGGAATTGGACCCCCGCATACACTCAGAACTGGGGAATTCATGGAAACCCCTGAAAAACTTGCCTAGAGTTAACCACTTCTGTGAGGAATGTGCCGGGCCCTCTAGGCCCCAGACGTGTCAAGGCCAACATCAGACACCTTAAGAAGAAACTGGACATTCTGGGAAGCAGGTGATAGAAAGACCTGATTTCTCGTTTCCATTTCAAGGTGTGAATATATCGGAATGAATACATTTATGCAAATGAAACCAAGGAGGACAGCCTGAAAGGAATTCACATGCTCTGACCTCAAGCCCAAACAGGCACTAATGATTCTCCAGATAAAAGGAACATTTTCTCCGCAGCCAGAAGATGGGACGGGTGAAGGAAAGGGAGAGAAATCGGAATCTTGTGAAGAAAGCAATTGGAGCAAAGTAAGGATGAAAAGCAAGAGAGCAAGAGGAATTGTAGGTGAGCTCCTGCGGGGGTAATTAACAGTTAGCACAAGATGCCACAGCTACTGGGGAGGGAGGGAGGGGAGCATGCCAGCTTTTCTCCCTCTCTTCTCAGGTTATTGGGGCATGGCTCATTCCCAGAGACACCTGCTGGGGAGCCCGTGACTGGGAGGCCCAAATGGAGTGGAGAGATGGGACAGATCAGGCCTCCATACTTGAGGCCACGGGGAGACCATTCAGTCAACTCTCGGACCACCGTCCCAGCTCCTCTTCCACCATGAACCACGATTTCCATAGCATAAAAGCGGGTTTTATCTTGGTAGAGTCTTGATTTTTCTTTCCAAATCACAATTTTAATTTGTTAAGGAATATGGTGATTTTCAACAGATGCCCAAGAGGCAACCTTATTGGAGGAAAGATTTTATGGAGTCATTTTGCTTGACTAAGTCTGACATTTGTTCAGTTTTTATAGTCAGCAAACAATAAACGTGGCAACTGGCATCCTCTGCACCCTTGAGTCAGTCCTCTTGATGTATATTTTACATCTGCTTATGAAATATAGATCATTGATCTTTAGCTGGAAGCGAAACCTCGGAGGCTGGCTAATCCAAACCCCTCGAGGAGTGAAGGCTTGAGAAAAGGAAGTGAGTTATCCAAGGTGGCACAAGAAGTCAGAATTAGGGGCAATATTCGAACCTAGAGATGTGGCAGAAAGATTTCTTAGGCAAGGATGCAGTGCTGCCGCCTCACTTAGAAATCTGGAAACTGAAGCCCAGAGAAGCTGTTTCCCTAAACTGAACGTAAGACCTTTGAGAGCAGGAACAATTGTATTCTTGGTTTTTATAACCTCAGTACTTAGCACAGTGCCAAGTATGTGGTAGCTACTTAATAATGCCCAGTGAATGGAATGGAATAGAATGAACTGAATTGAATTATGGGATTACAATGTTGGGGTCTCCTCTGAACTGTTATTTTTCAGATCAATACAAGAAGTTATCGTTTCTGTTTTTGTTTTTCACAAATACTATATGATATTTGGGGGTATAAAGACAAAGAAAAACAGTGCCTACCCTTAAAGAATTTATAATTCTATTGAAATATAAATGATCTGAAATTGGTGTTAAAATACTATAGTTCCTTTATCTGCCTTTTAGAAACTTGCATTAAAGATTTCCACATACATACACACCCATTTTCTTTTATCTGAAATATTTTATTTAATTAATTTAGAATATTTTTCCATGGTTCCATGATTCATGTTCTTTCCCTCCCCTCCTCCCACCCCTTCCCATAGACAATGTGCAATTCCACTGGGTTTTACATGTGTCATTGATCAAGACCTATTTCCATATTATTAATATTTGTACTAGAGTGATCATTTAGAGTCTACATGCCCAATCCTATCCCCATCAACCCATGTGATCAAGCAGTTGTTTTTCTTCTGTGTTTCTGCTCCCACAGTTCTTTCTCTGGATGTGGAGAGCATCTTCCTCATAAGTTGTTCTGGATTGTCCTGGGTCATTGCATTGCTGCTAGTAAAGAAGTCCATTACATTTGATTATGCCACAGAGTTATCTGTCTCTGTGTACAATGTTCTCCTGGTTCTGCTCCTTTTACTCTGCATCACTTCCTGAAGGTCTTTCCAGTTCACATGGAATTCCTCCAGTTCATCATTCCTTTCAGCACAATAGTATTCCATCACCAACAGATACTACAATTTGTTCAGCCATTCCCCATTCGAAGGGCACCCCCTCATTTTCCAATTTTTTGCCACCACAAAGAACGCAACTATGACTATTTTTGTACAAGTCTTTTTCCTTATGATCTCTTTGGAGTATAAACCCAGTAGTGGTGTGGCTTGATCAAAGGGCAGGCAGTTTTTAAAGCCCTTTGGGCATAGGAACTGTTATTTGTGAACACCTACCTGTTCAATCTTGAGCCATGATCAAAGGGTCCTTTCATTTGAGTGTACATGATTCTCATATAGTCAAAGACAAGAGTCACCCAAAGAGCCATGGAGAGATAGCATGGAAGGGCACAGTTTACCAAACAGGTGAAGAAGAAATAACAAAAAATGCTGTTGGAGAAAGGGGCCACCGAATTAGTAGGTCACCTGGTCAGCAGCAGGAGGAAGCAACTTTGGACTGCCTTTGGACTTCCCTGGTGTCTACACAATAGAAAGAGAAAGAAAAGAAGACCCTGGGTTATGGTGTGTGTCCTCATGACCAATACAAGAGGTCATAGACACTAGTTGCACAGGATGGGTAGGCTTAGCTGGCTTGCCTTTAGGACATTAGAAGAGAACATCCACTGATGGGAGGGTGTTCTCTTTGGAGTATTGCAAAGTGATTATTTCAAAGAATCTGGCATGGCAGAGTATATAACGTGCTTAACTGGGATGTAGACAATCTCGCCTCTTTGGACTTCAGACAGCCTTCTAAAACCAAATATTATAAATGAATTTCAACCAGAGAACAATCCAAATCTTGTTATGATAATCATTTTCATGTCTTTTGCTTATTTGTTTTTTAATCTAAATGATTCTACGAAAGTCATCAAAGAAGTCATCATAAAACACTCAACCCCTTTGCGCTTCAGTGTCTCCATTATAAAATGACTAAGTCAGAATCCCTAAAGTTCCTTTCAACCAAATCTAACAACCGAGGAAAAAGATTGTTGGGTTTTGGAATGGTTTGTTTGTGGAACTCGAAATGTTAATGTCATCGAATGCTCTGACATCTTTTAAAAGGAAAAATGGGAAACGTCCACCCTGCAGGCCAATATCATAAACAATATTCAATGTATTCTTTCACAAGGATTTAGAATGGCCATCTTCCTCTACAAAAGTCAGTATCGGGCATCTCAGTGGACAGTCAAGTTGACGTTGAACTCCTTCTGTAGCAATTCACAAAACAAAGAAAAAAGCAGAATTACCCTGCGTTGTGTGTGTTCCTTCCATATCTGTAGGGAAGATGGCAGGAAAGATTTTGCACCCAGGCTTTCCTACATCTTTAGACAGCAATTGAGAGGCGGTACAAGTTATCATATCCAACTATTGATTGTGGCAATGAGGAGGCAGAGAGGATTCAGGAGCAGTGAATGAAAGAAATGAAACGCGCTGAAAATTATTCAGAAATCTCAAACTCTTGATGATATCAGCAAGAAGAGAGCTAGAAGAAAATGGATGTGTTTGGCACGGAATGAGATCACACACACATAAATGAAATTTCATTTTAATAGACAGGAAATTGTGGGTATAGGCAGGAGATTTGTCTCTGAATCTGTGTACAGGCAGACTATCAATTAGTTAGAACAAAGGTCAAAATTAACATTAATTTTGAGGAAAGGATAGAGATGAGACAACACCATATGCAATTACTACAGTGACTTGCTCAGCTGCTCATGCTGAAAACTGGGAAATGGATAATGGTAAAGGCCTGGATTCTGTTCATCCCCATTACTTTGGAGAAGCTTACCTACTAGAGAGCAGCAGCAAATGACATCAATCCACTGTCTGTGTGCCTTAATAGTCATAAGGTAGAGTGAGTGGTTGGCGTTCGTAGCATCTTTGTAGACTCCCAGTCAGACGTCATAAACGATATGTGTGAAATGAAGACTTCCTCTCCATCTGAGATGAAAGACGCAGGCTGTGCTTGGCCAACCCATCTCAGAAACAAGCTTTGCCACGTGTGGCCAGGATTTTGCCTTTGTGGTGGGTGACAAGGATACCTGCATGCTGAAATGCCATGTGTTTCACTGTGATGTTCCAGCCAAGGCCATTGCCAGTGCCCTGCATGGGTTGTATGCCCAGATTCTGTCCGAGAGAGCAGAGGTGAGTGCTGACCCTCCTTGATGCTCCCTAGTCTCCATCTCCCCTGAGGAGCTACCCAGGCAAGGGTAGCTCCTTGATGCGGTGGGCCAAGCTGCCAAGCAGTGTGAGGCTCCCTACGTCGAGACCCTGCCAGTGGGCACGGCCATGGGGATGAATGTGCTGAATGAAGCCACTGGGGCCTTGGCATCCCAGGGGGACCTTCATCCCTGGGCCCCAACTAAATTCAGCCTCTCTGACTCCCTCATGACTGCACGTCTTCCCAGGCACCGATATTATTATCTTCGTTTTACAGATGAGCTAGAGGTTCAATGACTTGCCCATGTAGATATTTAACATCTGAAGCATTATTTGAACTCGGGGCTTCCTGACAACAAGTCCAGATCTCTAGCTCCTATGTCACCTTGCCGTCCATTTCAACAGTGTGGGAATTGTCCATTTCCCAGCTAGGAAACTCTTTCCATAAATAATTCACATGTAATTTATAGTCTTGGAGAGCTGTAAAAATCCTAGAAAGGTGAGCAGAGCCAGAAGTATCCTACAGGCAACTCCCTACTCCTCCTGCCAAATAACACAATTTAAAAGGCCCCAAGTGTGGAAAATTTGGTAATGACTAGAAGAGAAAAAATGGACAATTTCCCACATTCATGATAATTCATACAGGGAAACATAATAGAACTCAACCCATTAGCCTCGAATCTTGGCACACCTTTGGGGCTTCATCCTCTTCTCCCAGCCTCGGCCACTGGGTACTCCTAAGACCCCCACCCCCACCCCTGGAACTGAAATTTTAGCTCCAACCTCTGGGGAGAGCTCCTTGGCAGCTCCTGGGAGAGCCCTGGTACCACAGGAAGTTGAAGTGGGGCCAATGAATCAGATTAGCCTTGGGGATCCAGATGGTAAGGGGATATCTGTGAAAGGGTTCGAGATCCTAGGTGGTGGGGAAGGGAAGTATGCATAAGTGGAGGCTGGAAAAAATGCTGGTTATAATTATTTCATACAACATAGGCAGGAACCATCAGGAGTCCAAGAAAAGTAGAGGGGCGGTCCAAGTGCAAAGATTCCTGGGAGCTCCTCATCCTAGAACTGTCCTGGGTCTCGGCCTCCACAGTGCCTCCTTGATCAAATCCTGGCAGACAGCCGATGGTCAGAAGAAGGTTGGTTGCAGGCACAGCTGCAGAGCACAGAAATGTGAGACCAGGAAAGGCAGAGTTAAGAACCACTTCCAGTTGCCATTGGGAGTCTCCCTGCCACAGTGTCCCTGTGGGACCCCCTTCTCCCCAGAAGCCCATGGACCAAACTCAGTCCTGGGAGTACCAGTGAAGGGAAGCCAGCAACGAGAGCTGGGGACCAGCAGCACTTCCCTGTCCTTGAGAAGAGCAGGACCTGCCAGCAAGCATGTTTTCAGTAAGGTCACCATAGACAATTGAGCAGCTATTGACTAAATGGACTAAAGGGGCCAGCAATGGGAATAAGCAAGTATTCTATGCACAGAGGCATCTATACCAACAAGGATTCCACATCAAAAGAAACTGAGTCAAAATCTCTTGAGAAAAGCAAGATAGTACAAGAAATTCTTCAAGATTCCCAAAATAATAAAGGGAAGACCAGAATGGTTCAAAAGACTAATCAAATAATTAAGGGAAAAGACAAAAAATAAAGGTGACCTTTAGATTTCTGAAGGTACCAAGGCCTGTAGATTTTGCCTCAGTAATATCTCTTGTCTAAGCCCTTTCTCTTCTCATATACTGCCTCCCTGGCAAACACACCCCATAAGTCTTTATCACCTCACTTAATACCTGGGCTATTGTAAAAGCCCGTGAGTAGTAGGTCTGCTTGCCTCAAGTCTCTCCTAGCCAAACTATCCTCCATTCAGGCATTTAATTTATCTTTCTGAATCTCAGATTTGACTAAGTCACTCCCTTATTCGAGAAACTCCAGTGGTTCCCTCTCACCTCCAGGATCCAATATGAAATTCTCTGTGTGGTATTCAAAGTTCTATACAACCCAGCTCTCCCTTCACTTCCCAGGATTCCCAGGACTCCCTCCCTCCACCCCATACTCTGCTCCAATGACACTGGCCTCTTGGTTGCTCCTCTGACAACATCCTCACTCTCTTGGCTCTGGCCATTTTCTCTGGCTGTTATCTCCCATGCCTGAATTCTCTCCCAGCTCATCTCCATCTCTTATCTTCCTTCAAGTTAGTTCAGATGCCACCTTCTACAATCCTCCCTGATGCCAGTACTTTCCTCTGTGGGTAATTCCATTTTATTTTGTGTATATCTTGTTTATACATAGCCCCTTGAGAGCAGGGCCTGTCTGTTGCCTTTCTTTTATCCTCAGTATCTGATACAGGGCCTGGTATATAGTAAGGCTCTAATAAATGCACATTGATGTGTTAACCGAGTTAAGGATGAAATAACTAAGAGTTAAGCATCAATGTGGCAGCTTAGAGCAAAAGTTAGCAATGCAGTTCATAAGAGTGGATTATCTGCAAAAAGATGGAAATCAGGGATGTACAAAACAATGCAAATATAGAAAGAAAAATCGTGCAACTTTTTTCCCAACTGAAAGTGAGTTTTATAAAGTAAGAATGTAGAAGTTGAAGGTAGGATGCTGAGAGCTTACTCACAGATCATAGGGCCTCCAGAAAAGCAAAAAAATCAGGAGAAAGAAAAGCTAAATGTAGAACTTCAAAAAATCATTTGGAAAAATTGTCCAGGAATATTGGAAGCAAATATCAAAGGATACATTGAAGGAATGCATAGAAGACCAAAAGGAAGAATTTTCTACATATACAACTATACAAGCATACACACACACATACATTAGGTACAAAAAAATCCATAAATGTTCATGGGTAAGGCAAGCTAATATAATGAAAATGACAATCCTACCTAAATTAATTTACTTATTCATTGCCATACCTATCAAATTACCAAGAAAGCTTTTTTATAGAATCAGAAAAACTATAACAAAGTTCATTTGGAAGAACAAAAGATCAAGAATATCAAGGAAAATAACGAAAAAAATGTGAAGGATGGGGGCCTAGCAGCACTAGATCTTAAACTATACTATAAAGCAGTGATCACCAAACCAATATGGTACTGGTTAAGAGATAGAAGGGTAGATCAATGGAATAGACTTGGGGTAAATGACCTCAGCAGGCTTAGTGTTTAATAAATCCAAAGATCTCAGCTTTTGGGACAAGAACTCGCTATTTGACAAAAACTGCTGTTAAAATTGGAAAACAGTATGGGAAAAATTAGATTTAGACCAACATCTCACAACCTATACCAGGATAAATTCCAAATGGGTAAATGACTTAAAATTAAAGAGGGATATCATAAGTAAACTAGGTGAACAGAGAATATCGGGTCTATGGGAAAGGGAAAAAATTTAAGACCAAACAAGAGATAGAGAACATTACAAGATGTAAAATGAATAATTTTGATTATATTAAATTAAAAATATTTTGTACAAACAAAATCAATGCAACCAAAATTAAAAGGGAAGCAACAAATGGAAATTTATAACAAAAATCTCTGACAAAGGTCTAATTTCTTAAATTTATAAGGAACTAAGTTAAATGTAGAAGAAATCAAGCCATTCCCCATTTTTTCTTTCTTTAATTTTAATTTTTAAATATTTTCCCATGTTTAAATGATTCATTTTCTTTCCCTCCCCTATTCCCTCCAGCCTCCCAGAGCTAATAAGCAAATTCACTGGGTTGTACAAATGTTATCACTTGATTCCTATATCTATATTATTCATTTTTGCTACAGAGCGATTTTTAAAGCCTAAACCCCAAATCACATACCCATATGTACGTGTGATAAGTGATGTCATATGATTTGCTTTTGCATTTCTACTCCCACAGTTCTTTCTCCAATGTGGTTAGCGTTCTTTCCCATAAGTCCTTCCGGAGTGTCCTGGCTTGTTGCATTACTACTAGTAGCAAAGTCCATTACATTGGATTGTGCCACAATGTTTTATTTTCTGTGCACAATGTTCTCCGGTTCTGCTCATTTCACTCTGCATCAGTTCATTGAGTTTCTCCCAGTTCACATGGAATTCCTCCAGATCATGATTCCTCACAGCACAATAGTATTCCATCACCATCAGATACCACAGTTTTGTTCAGTCATTCCCCAGTCATGGGACACCCCCTCATTTTCCAGTTTTTTTGCCACCACAAAGAGTGCGGCTATGAATATCTTTGTACAAGTATTTTTCCTTATTATGTCTTTGCTACAAACCCAGCAGTGGTATGGCTGAATCAAAGGTCTCATAGTCATTTAAAGCCCTTTGGATATAGTTCCAAATTGCCTTCCAGAATGGCTGGATTGATTCACAATTCCACAAGCAATGCATTCGTGTCCCTATTTTGCTGTGTCCCCTCCAACATTTAGTATTTTCTTTTACTATCATATTGGCCAGTCTGCTAGATGTAAGGTGGTACCTCAGAGTTTTGATTTGTATTTTTCTTATCAGGAGGGATTTAGAACACTTCTTCATGTGCTTATAGATAGTTTCGATTTCTTTATCTGAAAACTGCCTATTCATGCTGAATTGTGGTATATGATGGTGATGGAATATTACTGCACTATAAGGAATGATGAACTGCTTGATTTCTATATGAACTGGAAAGACCTCCCTGAACTGATGCAGAGTGAAACAAGCAGAACCAGGAGAACATCGTACACAGAAACTGAAACATTGTGGAATGATTAAATATAATAGGCTCTGCTGCTAACAGCAAAGCAAGGGATTTATGAGAAAGAACACTATTCATATTGAGAGAAAGAACTGTGGGAATAGAAATGCAGAAGTAAAACATATGATTTGTCACTGGTTTATATGGGTATGTGATTTGGGGTTTTGGTTTTAAAAGATTATTCTATTACATGTATAACCCACTAGAATTGCCTGTCAGCTCCGGGAGCAGGGATAAAAGAGAGGAGGGAGAGAAAATGAATCATGTAACCATAGAAAAATATTTAAAAATAAAAACATTTTAATTAAAAATTCATAAAATGTTATCATCCCTGTGCTTTTATATACATTGATACACATACACGCATGTGTGCATGCGTGAATGGTGAGTAACCTGACCTCTTTCTCCCAAAGCAAAGCAGATTACATTTCTTTATCAGGGTCCTAGGGTGCCTAAGTGGAGGGTTTCTCTTCTCTAATGCCATCATCTTGAGTCCCTACTCCAGTGTGTTCACTACACCATTAGCATCCAGTGACTGGTACATCAGCTCCATTTAACTAATTATCATCAATTAGCTTTTATGAAGGGATATTAACTTCCTAGATATAGCAAGCACTAAAGCACTAACCTCCCCACAACATTTTTGCAGTATAATTTTCCCTAAATAACTCAGTCTCTGGGGAAATTGGGTATAGACTTACTACAGTTTATACATAGCAATATTCCATCAATTTCCCATCCAAATATGACATCTCTGTCTGATGAGCACTTGTTTCAGCTGACACTGGACTGAGTCCCAAAGGTCACTCCTCATTCCTTAGGACCTTGGGTTACCAATATTGACTAGCTGGCTGCCAGCACTAGCACAGGCTCTCCTCTCTGGTCTCCTGATGACTTATTCTGTTTACCTTTCAGAACTTAAGAGGTCATAGCCTCAGATCTCCTTCAACAAATTAAGTTGAATTCCTTCCATTTCTGACTCCTCAACCAGTCAAAAATATTTCTTCTTCATTATAGTTATTGAATATCTTGGTGAGCTCCAGATCTCTCTGAAGCACAATCATGTCTCTGTTTATTTGCTTATAAGGGCTCGATTCATAGGCCAATCCCAATTACTTGCATATAACATTAAAGGATGAAAATACAAAATGAACCAGTATAAACATTCAATGTGAATGGATTAGATTCTCCCAACAAAAAAAGAGCTTCCCTGGGAATTGAATGATTAAGAAAATTGCCCATAAATTTGGACACTACTGCATTATTGGTGAAGTTCTGCATATATCCAACCATTCTGAGGGTAATTTGGATCTATGTCCAAAGGTCTATAAAACTGTGCATACCTGTTGATCCTGTAATACCACTATTAGGTCTATATCCCCAAAAGATAAAAAATAAGAGTGGGGGAAGGACCTTCTTGCACAAAAACTTTTACAGCAGTACTTCTTGTTGTGGCAGAGAATTGGAACTTGAAGGGATATCCATCAATTGGGGAATGGCTGAACAAATTGTGGCATATGATGGTGATATAATACTATTATGCTATAGGAAATGGTGAGCAGGATGATTTTAGAAAAAAGCTGTAAAGACCCACATGAACTCACTCCGAGTGAAATAAACAGAACCAAGAAAACATTGTATGCAGTAACAGCCATATTGTACAATGATCAACTGTGAAAGACTTAGCTACTCTCAGCAATATAAAGATCCAGGACAATTCTGTAGGACTTATGACAAAGAATTCTCTCCACCTCCAGAGAAAGAACTGTTGGAGTTGAAAAGCAGACTAAAGTATACTATTTTTCACTTTAGTTTATTTGCATTTTTATTCTGGAGTTTTGGTTTTGGTTTCGTATGAGTATTCTCTTCCAACAATGACCAATATGGATGTACATGTTCCCTCTCCTCTCCCAGAGATGATAAACAATTTGTTCTGGGTTATATTGAGAGAATGACTGAATCCTCAAACTGACCTTTTTAAAGGAGTTTTCTTGACATCCCTTCCTGTTGCTCCCCCACTTTACAGGAACCAACTGCAATCTTTTGATTTGCCTAGCACTGCCCAACGGGAGGGGGGACCAGTGACTTTTGGAGGTGTGAGCTTACTCTAGTAAGTGACTTTCTTACTTAGTGTCAAGTAGGGATATTTTAAGTTTTTGATTTGTTTAGCTAAAAACAGACAAGGGGAGAGTTAATCCTATCTTCACATGAGGAATAAAGAAAGAAAGAGAACTGCCTTTGAAATCTAGAAATTCATGAAGCAGTTGATATGATTTATTATCTGAACTCTCTGACCAGAAAATAATCTCTTATAGGTGATAGGTAGTCACATGACCACATAGAAGAGCACCCTACAGAAGTCAACCCATTCCGTGTGGACCTAGGAATGCTGATAATGCCTCATTCTCAGAGAAAGAAAAATTGGAAGTTATAATAATTGTGGTTGTTGTTCAGCCATTTCAGTCGTATCTGACTCATCATGACCCTGTAGAGTTTTCCTGGCAAACATACCTAGAATGGTTTGCCATTTCTTTCTCTAGTAGTAGAGGTTAAGTGATTTACCCAGGATCACATAGCTAGGAAATTCCTGAGCCTCGATTTGAACTCGGGACTTCCCAACTCCTAGCCTAACATTCTATCCACTATATCATCTAGCTGCCCCCAGTTACAATTAGTGATAGTATAGATATAGATAGATATAGATATAAGTATAGATATAGATATAGATATAAGTATAGATATAGGTATAGATATAGATACAGATAGTCCTTTAAGGTTTGCAAAGCATTTCACATGTTAGTGCATTGATTCCCACAATAAATTTGTGAAATACTTGCTATAGTTTATATATGGGGAAAATGAGGCAGGACCTAAGTGACTGACCTAGAGTTACACAGCTCATGTATACCTGAGGTGGGTGATACCGCTATCCTGTATCCTTGGACTAGGCTAAGCATCACCAAGATATCATTGTTGGTCAATTTTATGATTCTCGCCTCCATACCCAACACCTACCCACTCCCATCAACAGTTTGGTGACTACAGCAATGGGCAAAATCATCTTCATCATGAAGCTGACTTTGTCCCACATAGTATTCCATGGTCCCAGGAATCTGGGATCTCCTGAATTCTGATCCCCTGAAAAGTAACCTTTTTACAAGGAAGTGAATCATGGTAGTGTTGTGTGCAGATGCAAAGCATGGAATCCCTGCAAAGGTACAGGGAGAGCCTCACCCAGAATTCCAGGGGAGCCCCCTGGAGAACTTTGGGTGAGAGGCAGTTGAGAAGGGTTGAAGACAGTTAATTGATGGGATGGATGTAAGCAGACACTCTGCTTGATTCTCCTGACTTGAGGTTTCTCCTGAGAAACCATTGTAGTATAAGCTAGTGATTTCTACTCATAGGGTTAGACCTTAGAAATCACTAAGCTCAATCCTCTCTTACTATCTCCTTACTCATCTTAGGTATCAGCTCCCTGCTAGTCCTTCTATACTGTATTTTCCAGTGAAAGAGTAGCTCATTTGGGCAGAAAAAGATCAAAATGAGAATTTAGCATTTGTCTTGCTCTCTGCTGCCACTCAGCATCATCCCATCCACCCTGACCAAGGGTCCTGTCCCTTCTGTGATGTGTCTTTTTCTCCCAATTTGTTCTCAGACAATAGGTTAGTTAGCAGGTTGAACCCACTGAATAAATAGCCTTTTTAATGTTCAGAGTTAAGGAGAGTTTTAATGAGGACTGACTCAGGGAAATTTCTACCTTATTAACAAACCTAAACTAAGGATATAAAGATCAAGGACAGAGAAATATTCTTTAAAAATAATGGAAAGAGAAATAGACCAGTGGAACAGAGTAGACACACGCAAACAGTTGTAAAAGATTATAGTAACCTTGGGTTTGAAAAAGGGAAGTTTCCAAGTTTGGGGAATAAGAATTCACTATGTGGTAAAAATTTGGGGGAAAATTGGAAAGCTTGATAGAAAAGAGATACAGAGCAGTATCTTCCCCCATTTACCAAGATAAGATCAAAATGGATAGATGCCCTGGATGGATCTAAAGGAAGATGTCATAAGCAAATTAGAAGGACAGGAAGCATATTACCTATCAGATTTATTGATAGAAGAATTTATGAATAAACAAGAGATAGGAAATATTGTGGAATGGAAAATGAATAATTTTGAATACGTTAAATCGAAAGGTTTTTGTACAAATAAAACCAATGCAGTCAAGATTAGAAGGAAAGCAATAACTCGGGGAAAAATTTTATAGAAAGTTTCTCAGATAGACCTCTCCTATCTAAAATACATTCAGAACTTTGTCAAATATATAAGAATATGAGCCATTCCTCAATTAATAAATGGTCAAAAGATGTGAACAGACAGTTTGGAGATGAAGAAATCAAAGCTATATATAAATCATTATTGACTAGAGAAATGCAAATTGAAAAAAATTGAAGTATCATTCCCTACCTATGAGATTGGCTAACATGATAAAAGAGCAAAATGATGAATATTGGAGGGGATGTGGAAAGATAGGGACACTAATTAAATTGTTGGTGGAACTGTGAACTGACCCACCCATTTTAGAGAGCAATTAGGAATTACAGTTAAAGAATTACAAAACCGTGTCTATTTTTTAACCCTGTAATACTACTATTTTATGTTTATTTACTAAGATGATCATGGAAAAAGGAAAAGAACCTATATGTTCTAAAATATTTTTGTGACAGCAAACTGGAAACTGAAGGAATGTTCATCAATTGGGAAATGGCTGAACAAGTTGTGGCAAAGAGGGGCAAAGAGTCATGCCCTTAAGGAACTAATGATGTAATGGGGAGACCAATGGAAATAATTATGAACAAAGAAGAAATGTACCAGATAAATTGGAAGGAGTCTCAGAGAGAAGACATTAGAACTGAAAGGAATTGGGAAAAATTTCCTTTAGAAGATGGGCTTTGAGATGAGACTTGAAGGAAATCAATAGGTAGAGAAGAGGAATGAGAGCATTCTGGGGAAGGGGCAAAGCCAGACAAGGTGCCCAGAGCCATGAGATGGGGTGACTTGTTTTCGGAACATAGAGAAGGTTGGTGTCACTAGATCGAAGGGTACTTGAGGTCCATAGAGAATAAAAAAATGGGAAAGGCAGAAGAGGAAGACCAAGTTATGGAGGGCATTAGATGCCAAAAAGAAAAGAAAAAGAAGATTTGCTATTTGATCCTGAAGATACTAAGGGGGTTACTGGAACTGATTGAATGGAGAAGGAGGATAGTAATGTAATCAGTTTTGGATTAGGAAGATCAGTTTGAAAGTTGAGTTAAGGAAGCCTGGAGGGGAAGAGACTTGAGGTAGAGCATCAACCAGAAGGTAATTAATATAGTCGAGGTGTAAGTTGATGAGGATCTGCACCAAGGTGACAGCCATATCAATGGAGAGAAGGGAGTAGATGTACTGAAGACAGAAATGGCAAGAATTTGCAACTGATTTTAAAATGGGTGGGGGTAATAGGTAAGAGAGTGAGGAATGGAAAATGGTCCATAGATTGCAAACTGGGCAACAAGAAGATTGGTAGTGTCCTCATTAGTAATAGGACAACTTGGAAGGAGAGTGGATTTGGGGGAAAATATACTATGCTCAGTTTTGGGTATGTTGAGTTTAAGAAGTCCATGGGACATCCATTTTGAGATGTCTAATAAGCAGTTGGTTAAAAACTAGAGGGTAGAAGAGAAGTAAGGCCTGGATAAATAGATTTGAGTCATCTTTATAAAAATGAAAATAGAATCCTGGGAGCTGATGAGACCATCAAATGAAAGAGTAGAATTTGTTTCTGCCAGTAATATGATCCCTATTTTATAGATGATGAAACTAAGCCTCCAAAAGATACAATAATTTGTATGAGATCAACCTTACAAAGTGGCATAGTCAGATTTGAATTCGTATTTTTGTGGCTTCAAGTTCAATACCTTATCCATGAATCCAGACAACCGGTAGACAATGGGTTTCCCAGCTTCAATTCAAGTGAGGAAAGGCAATCGAACTAAAAGACAAACAGGCAGAAACTGAGAAATAGAAAGAGAGAAAGATTAAGAGATAGAGGTGAGGGAGAGAGAGAGAGAGAGAGAGAGAGAGAGAGAGAGAGAGAGAGAGAGAGAGAGAGAGAGA
>NC_058131.1:724839423-724889693 GCF_016433145.1 Gracilinanus agilis
CGCATTGGAGACACAAGGTCTGAGCTGCTGCCACCACCGCCGCGTCTGCCCCTGTCCAGGGAATGAGGGCAAAAGCCTAAGTGGCCGCTGGGCCGGCGGGGGCGGGGGGGGGGGGGGGGGCGTTTTTAAACCGCGCCGGGCTGCCTAATTAAAGAGGCCACGCCTTCGCCCGGAGCCCAGAACCTTCCCAAGCCTCCATTTTCCCAGCTCCCACGCCTGGGCTTTTTCAAAACCGAGTTGCCTTTATTTGCACCCAATTTACCCTTTAGTGAGCCCCGGGGCTTGCCCTTCCTCCCGGGGCCTCCGCTCTCAGGGCCATAAACACAAATACACACGCCCAGAGCCCGGTTTGTAAAAGCCCGCTTGGCTTGGGAAGAAGCCCCCCCGCCCCGCCCCTCCCCACCCCCAAAAAAAACCAAGGCTGGAGCTGAAGCCCCTGCAGGTGCCTGTGCTCGAGCTCAGGCACCTATTGAAGAGGGTCCCATTAGAAGCCGGCGGAAGGGTGCCTTTGGAGTTGGCGGGGATCTTTTTCGACAGGGTGCCCCAGAGCGGGGGCTGGAAGGTGCCGAGAAGTTCTAGAAATAATGATTCGGAGGGAGGAAGTGCTGGGCTCCAGCCTGACTAATAAGGCCTTCCTAATAGCTCACAAAACCTCCGTCAGGCCCGGCCCCCCTTCGAAATGCAAATGGCTGAGTGTTCCCTCCGCCGAGCCAGCCCGAGTCACTCCGAATGATACGGAAACAAGTCGGAGCGTCCGGCTCCGGCTAATTACGGAAGAATGACAGGCTGCTAATAACTCCGCATTAGGCCGCGCTCCCGCCCGGGCGCTGGAGGGACGCTTTATAGGCCGCCCCTGAGAAGTTAGCGGGTAACGCGGGTGAGTAAGCAGCGCCGCGGCACCGGGCTGAGGAGCGAGAGGGCGAGCGAGCCACGGAGGGAGCGAGCAGGCGGCGGCGGAGGCGGCGGCAGGCGGAGGAGGCTTCTGCTGCTGCTGCTGTTGCTGCTGCGGCTTCTGCTGCTGCCGCCCTCTCCTGCCGCCGCCGCCGCCGCCGCCGCTCTCCCGACGTGCGGCTGGGGGGGATGGAAAGCTGGGCCCGAGCCTCTCAGACGGGAAAATCATAATTTTATTAACCTTGAAAACTAATAGGTGTCCCGGTGATGAATGGGAGCGCGGCCGGCTGCCGAGAGCGAGCCCGGCGTTCCCAGGCTGCCTGAGTGCTCTCACCGCGGGCTTCGATTAAAGGAATCAGGCCCATTAGTGCAGCCCAGCCGAAAACGGCAGTTAAATCATCCCCCTGCATGGGCTAATTTCCCCGCGCCCAGGCTTTTGCCGGAATTCCTAATGTGTTTAGGAGAGGCCCGAGTTCCAAGCAGAGACCGTGGGAGCCTGGCAGGTTTGGAGGAGGCTCGGCTCGAGGCTTGCTATTATTGATGCAGATTATTAATTATCAAAAAATGAGGAGGAGGAATTTTTTACGAGGCATTTAAAGAGAGGAGCGGCTGCTGGAGCCCTGCCTGGCGCCTCTCTCTCTCTCTCTCTGTCTCTCTCTCTCTCTCTCTCTCCTCTCCTCTCTCTGCCTCTGTCTCTGTCTCTCCTCTCTCTCTCTCTCTCTCTCCTCTCCTCTCTCTGCCTCTGTCTCTCTCTGTCTCTGTCTCTGTCTGTCTCTCTCTCTCTCTGTCTCTCTGTCTGTCTCTCTGTCTGTCTCTCTCTCTGTCTCTCTCTCTCTGTCTCTCTCTCTCTCTCTCTCAACTTGCCAGAGCCATCATTTTCCTGGGGAAAGGCTGCAGCCATTAGGAGGAGCAGAAACCCGGTCCTGCCCAGAGCCGGGCCTTTTCTGCTCCAGAGAAGAGGAGCCTGGGAAAGGCCCAAACGCTGGCCCTGCCTTGACTTCAAAGCTGCGGGCACTTCTCTCAGGGCGCGCCTTTCCCAGGAGTCTCAAATCAGCCCGACCGGTCTTCTAGGCCCACGAGCTGGCTCTCTCTCCTCTCCTCCGAGGCCCAGCCTCTGCCAGCCGGGGTGCCCCAAACCCTGACAGTGAGCACCTCCCCTACCTAGCTGCCGCCTAAAGGGCTCGGGCCATCTGCAGGGCTCTAGAAACACCAGCCGTGGCCCGAGCATTATTACGTGGAACATGGGATGTCCGTTGGATCTGAGGTTGGCCATAAGTGGTCACTGCATATTTGGTGCCGCTGCTGGAGCCGCAGGGAATGACCTCAGCAGGTGGATTCTGGCTCCGTCCTCTGTGGGGGATCCACGAATCAAGGTGCACTTTCTAAGTGCCCGACAGCTGGGGGCCCTGGGGCAGGCGTCTGTGGGCAAAGGGCAAGAGGAGCAGTGCTTGAGGAAGGTGCCTACTTCCTATCCCGGGACGTGTCCATGGACAGAGACAGCACAATGCAAAATAAATGCACAGGAAATTGGGTTGGAGAAGGCTTCCTCATTGGCAAAACATGCAGTGCTGGCCTCCACGCCAGCCCTAACTCGGAAGGAGCTCTAACACCAGCTGCCGGGCCCCTTTGTGAAGGCAGGTCCACTGCCTAGAGACAACCTCCACTCCACGATGGGTTCTAAAGTCGCCCGAGGCACCAGGAGCCTCACTGCGTTGGCCAGGATTCCCCAAACTCCACATTCTGAAGTCAGGCCTTGGCGACAGGCATCCGCAGCACCCTGACCCGGGCTTCTGGGGAGCACCCAGGTGACCGGCACAGAGGATGATTTGCATGGAGCAGCCCATTCCTCTCCACAGCAGCGCACAAACGCACCCTTTTTAATCACACGCCAGAAGTCAACATCTGCTTCTGCTAAATCTGGCTGGAGATGGATAGTCTTTGTTGGCTGGCCACTGAGCACCGAGCTCAACGATTCCCGATTTTCAGTGGGTGCTCACACAATCAGGACCCTGGTTTGCCCCAGAACAAAGACTCCAGATGTAACTTCCCTATGGAGAGAGAGAGAGAGAGAGAGAGAGAGAGAGAGAGAGAGAGAGAAAAGATGAACAAGTTGTTCAAGATATGATGCAGACATTTGACCTCCCGTTTGCCAGTAATTATTCTAATTATTCTCCTATGATTCAGGCAGCAAGCCAAAGGTTCCCGAAGGGTACAGAGGAAGTTAATGGGGGGCTTGAAGGAAGAATGTGAGACCATGTCAACATATGTTCATTAAAGCCTGTGTCTACTTAAGGACTTTGCTTCCACAAGGCCTGAGACACCAGTAGTTCACCCTGGAGTTGACTTGCCCAGGAGTACTGCAAAGTCATTGTCATTCCCAATGAATCCTCATCGCTGCCCTATAGCAGGGAGCCAACTGGCCTCTGGGAGCAAGCCACCCCAGGCCCACTGAGAGCAGAGTGCCAAGTGCAGAATGCAATCTCCTTGCAAGACGCCGCCTGCTAGGCTGCCCTCTCTCTCACCCTGACTTCGTTTGGCCTCATCCTCAGGTCTCTGAGATAGAGAAGGCAGTTTGTTATTAGGACATTAGCTTTGCCAATATGGTTTCTTCTGTTTCCCAAGCACCCGTGCCCTACTCGTACATAGACAGCTAAAAGAGGCCTTGGGCAGTGAAGGATGCAGAGCAATTAAGAGACATGGAGGCCATAGTGAGATGGAAGAAAGTGGGATCAGCAGAAAGGTGTTGAGTCTCCCATTGGGCTCTAGTAAAATGCTCCCCAATTTACAGAGGCATCACTAGATTCCAGGACTATAGAGTAAGTGCATTGGTAATCACAGAAGAAGATGGAGAGAGTGAGGAGGAGGAGAAAAAAGAGGAGGGGGCCTCATGGTGCAGTGGGCAGGGTGTTGGCTTTGGAACCAAGAAGATCTAGAACCAATTCCTGCCCCTGATTCATACTGGCAGTGGGATTCTAGGCAAGCTGTGGAGCTTCTGGGTAGCCCACAGGTAGGGTCCCAGGTATGAACTAATCATGAAAGTATTAAATAAAGATGCATTCAAAAGTCGACTCTTCTGAGCAATGCCCTTGTGTACCACACTGATGGATATGGTTCCAATAGTTCACATAATTGATTTATGGATCCCTAAATGGTATTGGAACTCAAACCTTGTGGTATTCTGACCCCTCAAATGAACCTCTGGGCTGGACGCTGCCTTCTGCATTCTCTTGGCCTACATCTCATTTATCCAGTTGACCAGGCTGTTGTTAAATTCTCTACCATGTCACATGTTTGATTAACTACCTCCCATGCCCCATTCCTTGGATCTACAATAAAAACTGGGTTCGCCTGTAGCTCTCTCCCTCATACCATTCATTGAAGGAGCCACACAGATCAAATGCCACGCCGTTGAAACCTACGTCTTTGCGTCTTTTTTTTTCCTTCCTTATGTTCTTTCTCCCTTAATCTTTAAATCCTTCCACCCATTTTCCTGCAGTCCTCAACTTCCCTTTCAGGTGCTCACCCATGAACAAATATTTTGTAGCTGCTGGTAAGCTCCCCTATGCATCTCTGACAATAATTTGCAGGAAAGGTACCCATCCATCTTCGCTGGTAGAGGGAACCCCTCACTGGCGATTTCCTACATTTGCCAAAATATATACTAAAAATAGTAAGAGCTGCCCATCATTGAGTGCTTTCAGATTTCCAAAGCACTCTATGTAAATGACCTCATTTTATCTTCTCTCCCCTAAAAAGGGGAAGAAAGGGGGCATAGGATAGAAAGAAGCATTCCTTAAGTGTCTCCAATGTGGCCAACATTGTGCTAAGTGCTTACCAAATCTTATTTCATCTTATCCTTAGAACAACCCAGAAGATAGCTAGTCTTCTTCCCATTTTACAGTTGATGAAACTAAGGCAAACAGAGATTAAGTGGCTTTTGCAGGGGCACATAGCTAAAAAACATCTGAAGGCAGATTTTAACTCGCATCTTCTTGGCATCTAAGAATCCTGTGTAAGGTACCTACAAGGTATTACCATCTTCTTTTCTCTTGTTTCAGATAAAAAGGGGAGACTGAAAGAAAGGGGACTAATCCAAGGTCACACAAGTATTATGTGTTTGAAGCAAGATAAGAATTTGAATCTTTCTAGCCCTGTGTCCAGTCTACTGTCGATGGACAGCACCTTCAAATGCCTTCTATTAGGTAAAGTCAAGCTCTATCCACATTGCTGCCCATGTAGGAAGGAATGTCTCAAAGCACGAATTGGAAACAAAGGTCTAATTGAAGGCAACATATTTATAGCCGTGTCCAATGGTAGCGAAGAACCAGAAGACAAATGGATATTTCCTTAGTCCAGGGATGGTTGGGAAAATAAAACTTGGCCTATGAATGGAATGGAGTACCAAGGCACAGTAAAGAATGATGAATCTGAGAAGGACAGAGAAAGGCTGGAAGATCTGCCTGAAGCACTGCAGGGGAAACAGCTTACACTCGTGAAATACAGCAGCCTAAGGACCAGATCTCTCAAGGAGCTCCAACATTGGGGATATAAAGAACCTGGGAGGATCCAGGAGAAGAGACTAGGAAGCAAGTCCCCTGCCCCAGGGCAGAGAGGAGAGGGACTAGTAGATCCAAGCATTATTTACACAGCCAGATCCACCTTCTCAGGTATTCCTATTTAATTCTTTTTCTTTGTTCAAAAGAAGGCCCCATGGAGGATGGTGACCCGACCGGGAAATGAAGACGAGAGGCATCGATAAAAGGCATTTTTTGAGCATCAAGTGTTTATTGGGTGAACTCAAATCCAATAACTCATTTATAGAATATCTCGAAATTCACAAAATCGTTTTCTCACAAGAATTCAGCTCCAGCAGTTTGGGTTGTGACCTCCCCCGGAGGCAGGGGTTTGAATCCTACTTCAGACAGGCAGGAACTTAGCAACACAGAATTATTATCTATAAATCACTGAGAGAGAAACTGAAGCTCACTCAGAGAACATCCCAGCTAGGATGGGCAGCAGCCACAAATGCAACTAGAGTCTTCCGACCTGACTAACGGCAAAATCCAAATACTTCTCCACATAAGTAATGCTTTTAAAAAAGACCCCAGACATTCCCCAAGATCCACCCCTCCTCCTACTTTAACCAATAACTGCAGCTTCTCTGGCAGGGTATACACAATTAAGCATCCCTAGGCCCCTCACTTCTCTTCCGAGAGAATGAAATAGTCCCTCATCTCTGAGGAAGTTGGGTCAGAGGAGTGAAGAGAATTGCCTGTGGACTCACTGTGAAGTGAGATGAGAGCTTAAATGTGAACCCAAACTGCCCTTTTACATGACAAGAAAGAAAGAAAGAAGTCAAGGGACGGATTCTGGTTCCAGGAAGAGCAAGATGGCCAGTTTCACTGGCTCACAGAGGATGTGGAGGTGGGCGGGTGGAAGGAAGAATCAGGCCAGAAAAGGGTATGAGGAGGGGGAGGGTTTGAATGGCTTTGGACACCAAGAAGAAGAATTTCTGTTTGATCCTGAAAGTTGGAGTGACTGGAGTCTATTGAGTAGGGGGGACATAGTCAGACCTGCCCTTTAGCAAGATCACTTTGAGATCTTAGCTGATGATGGCCTAGAGTGGGGAAAGACTTGTGGCAGGGAGACCCATCAGCAGGCTATTGCAACAGTCCAGGTCAAGGTGACATGATCTAGCGCAAAAGCAGCAGCAGTGTCAGAGGACAGAGGGACCTGGCCGAGAGCCCTTATGAAGGGCACGATCTGTGCACCTTGTCAATAGATTGGATGTAGGAGGTGAGTGCAGAGTTGAGGATGCTAACTGAGTGTGAACTGGGGTCCTTAACCTTAGGTTCATGACCTTTGAGAGAGAGAGAGAGAGAAAGAGAGAGAGAGAGAGAGAAAGAGAGAGAGAAACTATTTTAATATGTTTTCCTTTGTAATCTTATGTGTTTTATTTTAGGCATTTAAAATCATATTCTTAGAAGTGGGCCATAGGTTTCACCAGAATGCCAAAGGGCTCCGGGGCATTAAAAAAAATAAAGGAGAAAGAACCCTTGAAATAAGGAAGAAAGGCTCAGGACAGAGCCCTGGTGGCAGGAGATGGATGATAATGACCTAGTAAAGGAGATTGAGAAGGATGGGTCACAAGGTCACGTGTGTAAAAGGAGAAAAATGAGAGAAGAGTATTACAGAACCCAAGAGAGAGTATGCAGGAAAAGGGATGATCAACAGTGCCAGGGCCAGGTCAAGCACTGAGCCAAGACCAATGGATTAAGCCACTAAATGATCATTGGGAGCCTTGTTGAGAACAGTTTCAGCAGAGGGATGAGATCAGAAATTAGATTCTAAGAGGTTACAGATTGAGAGTAGGAGGGAGGGGTGATCCTGGGCTACTTACTGATGAGGAAGTATTTCATCCATCACCTGGCAAAGAAATAATAAGGACCTAAAGGTACCGAATGAGACATTCGGTTTTGAACATGATCCATGTGGGAATTTGGGTTTTGTTTGTTCACTTCCTTAACTCTGCCTATTTATTATGAGGACTTTCCTTTTGCCTTTTTTTCCCAATGAGATGGAGAGGAGAACTAGGAATAGTTCTTTTCCCATCTCCCTAGAAGTAAAAATGAAAAGAAGAGGAAGGACAGAAGAATCCATAAACAAGTAGAGAACTTGGAAAGTCAAATGTTGAACGCTTTATGTACTTAGAAGAAAAGAAACTGTGTAATCTTCCCATGTACTATCGTTTCCCTCAGTTCTACTCTATGTGTGTGTATCATTTTATTTGGTGTTTGTTAAGTTAAAAGAATTAAAATTGAATTAAAAATGAAAATAAAGCAATTAAGGTAATGAATGTAGAGAACTCCTTATAGGAACATGGCTGGGAAGAGAAAAGGAGGAGAGCTTTGGGATAAAAGTTTGAGAGGGACCAGAGTCAAGTTTTGCTTTGTTCTGAGACCTGGGGAGGATGCAGATCACCAGAAGGAGCCAAAAGGAAAGGCCAGGCTGGCTGTGGTTGAGGTGACTGACCATTGGGGAGAGTTCTTAAAGGAGCCCAGGAACCATATTTTCTTATTCACAGTGGCCTACCTTGTCCACATAATCATAGCAACACAAGATGGCATGGCCCCAGGAGTTCCCAACCTTGACACATAGGAGGCCCCTTTTCAACAGCAAATAATGTAGCGGCTCCTCAGGTAATGACAGTTGTACTATTATTTGTGAAGAATGAACATGGTGAAAAAAATCTACTTAATAACTCAGGCACACTTTCAAATAAATACACACTTCATTAATTAATGGCCACGGCATGTAAATATTTGTGAAAATACGCATACGGGCACTTGTGAAAGAGGAAATTTATTCAGGGCACAAAAAGTGCATTTGGTTCTTTCACATACAATATGGTGCTACCCTTTAGTGGCCACTCAGTAAGGATTGAAGCGGCTCTTCTCTCCTTGGGGTCCAGGTCCAGGTGTAGGGAATGGCTGGAACTGTGGAAAGCTCCCTGAATGGAGGCAGAAACAATTATGACGTTATAGACCATGCCCTGTCCCTTTTGGATTGATTAGACCTCAGCATTAGCTCTAAAGCCCTGTACAACCGCACTCCCATATGCTTTTCCAGTCTTATTTATGACGGCTTCCCTTCAGACACACTCCACTTCATGCAGACCGGGTTGCTGACTCAAGTCGCTTCTGATGTCAACTCAACAGAAACTGTTCTCTTCAAGGTCACTGCAAAGCTCACTACTGCTAAATCAATGGCTTCTTCCTGCTACTCAGCTTCCTGTGAATTCCTCTCTGCATTATGCAATACTGTTGACAGGGGGTCTCTTCCTGGGCTTTCCTGACCTTACTCACCAGTGGTTCCCTTCCAACCTTTCTGACAGACCCTTCCCAGTCTTGATCATCTTTGTCACTGTTTGGGGTGTCTTCCGAGGCTCTGGGCTGGACTCTCTTCTCTTCTGTCTCTACACACTCGTGTTCTCATCACTTCCAAAACATGGCAGATAGCCAGTTGGAATGTCTATGAAGGTGACTCCCAGATCTAGTCTCCAGTCCTGAGCTGCAGTCCCACATGGGCAACTCCCAGACATCTCCATCAGGAGGTCCCAGAAGCATCTCAAAATCCTTATTACATACCGTACTTTTCCTTTGAATTCATTCATTGCTGTCCAGGACATCACCATTCTTCTAGCTTCTCCGGTTCCCAACGTTGGAGCCAACTTTCATTTCTCGCGTCCCCATTCTTCTCCATATCCAATCAGTTACCAAGTTTGGGTGCTTCTCCCTCCTCGGTGGCCACTGAATCTCTCCCTTCCTTTCCACTCCAAACCAGAAGGCTCCTATAGTATTTCAGGTCCTTTTCACCTCTTCCCTATTCTAATCTAATTGGACGTGGGTATTCCTAAAGCACAGAGATGAACACGTCACTCTCTTGTTCAAACAGGAAGCTCCATTAGTTTCCCCTTTCCTTGAGGATAAAATACAAAGTCTTTTTGAATATGTGAATCCTTCAAAATCAGAGCTCACCCTAAGCCCCCTCTTCTATGTACTAGCCTGCCTGCTGTCCCCACATATAACAAACATTTGATCTCCCACTTTTTTGTCATATATTTCTGGAGAAATTTTCTTCCTTACACTCGTCTCTCAAACCCTGGAGCTCTCCTCAAGGCTCGGCTTCTTTAAGAGGCCTGTCCAGTAGCTGCCCTTCTCTTTGTATGTCTGTCCTATGTATTTGCTGTGCACATATTACCACCTTCCTGGCCAAATGTGGGTTCTTTTAGGCCAGAGAAGCTCTTGCTTTTGTCTCTAGCGCCACGCCAGGTACCTAGTAGGTGCTTAGAAAATCCTTAATAAATGACACTTTCTTTTGTAATGGGCGCAGGACGTTGGGGAGGAGGGAGCTCACTGGATGCACTTACCTTTATCATCTGTCTATTTTTAATGTGTCTATTCAATATATTGGGGGGGGGGGCAGGTAGGTGGCTCAGTGGATAGAGAGCCAGGCCTGGAGATAGGAGATCCTGGGTTCAAATCTGACCTCAGGCAATTCCTACCTATGTGACTCTGAGTAGTAAGTCTCTTAGCCCCAGTTGCCTTACCACTCTTCTGCCTGGAAATCAGTACTCAGTATTGATTCTAAGACAGAAGGTAAAGGTTTTAGGAAAACAAAAACTAAATGCATTCTTTGTTTACTAGTAGGGGGCTAGTAGCAAGGGAGCAGCGCCCTTTCACAGATTGAATTCAGATTCTCAGCCATTAAGATAATTGAGAGAGAGAGAGAGAGAGAGAGAGAGATTCTGCTGACATTGAACTTAGTCCACCAGAGTCTCCAGCTGAAGCGAGGAATGGCTTCATGTCGACCAAGCAATTGACAGATGTCCTCAGTTTTCTCATCTTCAGAATGGGATGAGAATGCCAGTCGCTACCCTTTCTGACTCGCAAGGCTGTTGGGAGCATTTGGCGAGATAGAAGGACTCTGACAACTGTACAGTGGTATGTAAATGTGAAAGCAATTAGAGTCCAGTCCAGGAGCTGATCTACTTGTCTAAGAGAAGAAGAGCTACTGACTAAAAAAATAAATAAATAGTGGGGCAGCGGGCTGAAATTATCCAGATAGGCTTTTACTGTGATGCCTTAATCCACTAGGTGAAAGGCCTCTCTGGCTTCTTGTAGACCCACCCCACGTGGAAGCCGAGAACCTGGAAGGAGAACCGCAGCAACGAGCCGGGTCCCTCGGCATCCCACTGAAAACTTTGACTAGAGATTCTCAAAAGATTGTGACGGAGCAAGTCTTTTCCGCATCACAGTCGGCCAAAGTATTTCTGGAGTGTTTTGCTTTCCTGCCCAGGTGAGGGCTCAGTGCCACCAGATGCCCCGGTACCTGTCTGAGCCACAACTTCCTCACATGTAAAAGGAAGAGAGCTGGTTGTCGTTCTGACCTCCGAGGGCTGTTAGGAGGCTCCAGTGAGGCAATGGATATGAAGTGATTTGCCATCTTTAACGTTATTTCCATTACTACAAATGCCAGCTCCTGAAGATTCTGACTCGGGGAATGAATTTATGTATTCCATCTGTTCCTGCCTTAGGTCAGAAGCGGCCTTCTCCTCAGTTTCCCCTTAGCATCCTCCTGCTAACTGTTTCTATCTCAATTCCCCAGGAGCTCCCTGCTCTCCTCTCCAGATGATTGGGTCTGGATCATTCTCAGCATTCCCATCTGGACGAGCCAGTGATCTATTCTGTTATGGGAAAAGCGGCGTTCTTCATTCCTCTGACAGCCCCACTCCATTCCGAGTCTCCGCTACTGTATCTCCAATTTATTCATCTTGAGCAATGGGATTCCACGACAACTTGTCTTCACCAGACCCTGCCTAGAATGTCTTCTTTAATCAAAATTCTGCTCCAAACGCCTCCGTTGATCAAGCGAAGTGGCCTTCCCACAGACTATTGACAATCTGTCTCCAGCATGATTTCATAAGTTTCCGTTTATTCTCTTCCCCAATCAAGAGCGAGTCCCAGCTTTGACCCAGAGCGGCTGGACTCAGCCTAAGCCTAGGATACTTAACCCTCAGCTCTTCTGTCATTGTGCAAGCAACAACAAAACTGCTTACAGCTCAGCACCAAAAGGAGGATGGAAACCATTCCCATTTCTTAAAGAGCTGATTTATCTAAAGAGAGAGGAAAGCCCACTGGGAGCTCAGAGACTCCCCTGCTACTCAAGACAGTCTGGCCTCAAAAGCCATCATTTAACAGGACAGATTCCCACAAGGAAGGGATTTAAAAATATATTTTGGTGAAATGGGGGTGATGAATGACTTTTGCTAAAATTGGCATTGATTATTAAATCATGAGATGGGAAACAGACAGAATACCTGGGAACACCGATACCTGGGCATAAATTTAACGTTGAAAATTAGCCAGGAATGAACAGGTGGTCATCCTCTTCCTCCTCCTCCTCCTCCTCCTCCTCCTCCTCCTCCTCATCATCATCATCATCACTACTGTCTTCACCCATATCAACATCACCGTTATTGTTAGCTTCACAATTGCAAGGAGTGTTCTGGTCACAAAGTAGCTTTGATTCATCACCTTCTTTGTTTCGGGAAATAGACTTGTGAAGATGAACTACCGGCAGGAGGAAACCAGGGACACTTCCATCAGCCAATCAATGAACTTGCATTTATAGGCACCATGCTTGGTGCTGGGGACACGGGGATAACAATGGAGCAATCCCTGCGCTCACAGGCTCCATTCTACTTAATGAAGTAGTAATGGTGGAGCTGCTGTGGAAGACGGCGTGCTCCTCATTCCGAGTCCTGTCCCACTCCAGTAGAACAGGCTCTGCTCAAATCTCAGCCCGTTTTGCTTTTTGCTTGTGACTTTTTAAAGTTATCTCAGTCCGCTTGATTTTGGAGAGTGCGTCGATTGTTTACATAAAGAGATTTGTGCCTATTTTGAATCATGGGAAAATGAGCCAATAAGATTCGTCTGGATCTCAGCAGCAACATCCCAGCCAAGTGACTATTCCGATGGGCTCTGTCTTGATCAGACCATACCTGGAGTTCAGGTTCAGATCAGATCATCGCTGTTCACAGGAGAATGTTCAGAGGAAGGTAACCTGGATATCGAAGGTCCATGAGTTCTTTTGTTGTATGAAGACTAAAGAGAATGAGGTTACTTAGCCTATGGCAAAGAATATTTTGGGCAATGAGGGGGTGCCACTGCACAGAGCACCAGACCTAGAGTCAGGAAGGCTAATCTTGCTAAGTTCAAATCCAGCCTCAGACACTTCCTAACTGTGGGACCCTGGGCCAGTCACTTACCCTATTTGTCTCAGTTTCCTCATCTGTAAAATAAGCTGAAAAATGAAATGGCAAACCACTCCAGTATCTCTGCCAGGAAAATCCCAAAAAGGGTCCTGAAGAGTCAGACAGGAATGAACAAGAGCAACAAAGAAGACATGACAGGAAGGACAGGATAGCCAACCTCAAGTGTTTGAAGGATTGTCCTGTGGGTTTGGATTGATCTTAGACTTGGACTTGTCAAAGTAGAAGAACCCTTTGGTGGAGTCCAGCTTACCAATGAAGAGGAGGGGAAAATCTCTCTCCAAGTGGAGGGACCATGGAACATGATAACCATCAGCATTCCCTTCTAGATGAGCAAGATTTCTACTCGACTATTGGAAAAGGTACAGTCACAGCTGTCTGAGAGTGGAAGGGTCTGCCTCAGCATAGCGGCCTCCCCTCCCTCAAAGGTTTTCAAGTGAAGACTGGCGAACCACTTACACAGGAGGCATGCTATAAAGGGGGTCATTGTTCAAGTAGTTATTGCCCAGTACCCACCAGGCCTGAGTTTCTACGATTCTTTGCCTGGTAGAGGCTATGTTGGGTGAATATCGGGGAAGGGTTAAGGAATGCCACTAAATCCTAGTGACTCTCAAAGCCACTTCCTGCTTGTTGCTGATTTTTCTGTGTCTAAAATGGGCTCCAAGTCCCTTGGGCATTCCAGAGTTTTCCATGGTCAACACTCCTTTTCCCTACATGGGTCTCTTTGGTCTAATCTCATTTCAGTGGCCATGTCAGAACTCGCTGAGCTACCCCAAGGCAGCCAGGCTTCCACTCTAGGGATGCCCAACATGTGTGTCCATTCCCCACCCCTCTCCTTTCAGTCACTCCACCCAGAGAGGCTGCACTTATCTTCCAGCCTCTCCAGGAACTTGAATGGGGAAGCTAAAAGCTACGCTGTTAATCCTTCGACTTAAGAAAAGTTTATTCAGTGGGAAACAATTCAATCTTAAAGATGAATGCCAATTTGTTTGGAAATGAGACACTGAGCTTGAATGAGGTTTTAATTAGCTACAGCATTATTTACAAATAATGATCTTAGGATGATATATCTCTTACCTGTCTAGGAAAGAGCTGGTGAATGGGAGTGAGTGATAGATGGCTCAGATTCCCTGGGCTTAAATCTCAGAGCTTACTCCAGGAGAGGGGCCAAGAGAACATGGATGGACAGTCAAAAGGAGAAAATGACCATGGCCCAAGAGGTCAAGGGATCCTCATGTCATCCCTTCACACTTCAGAGGCTCCGAATCCTTTCAGGAATCTTGTGCCCAAGAAGAGATCGGGAACAATTCTGGGGCAGAAATGGACATTGCTGGTGATATACTTGTCATTATATAAATATCATGCATTCTGGTCATGAGTAGAATTCCATATAATTTAACATTTTCTAATCAACAGCTATAGAGATGCTAGATGGTGCTCACACTTTGGACAATGCTGCACTGGCTTATTCAAGGCACGTGGTCACAATCGTCATACTTCTGATGAGGGAAGCCAAGGCCTTTCTTTGTAGAATAGCAATAGACAACCCCAGGAGCCATAAGGCTAACAGAATTCCACGAATGATCCAGACTTTATTTTCAGTGCATCAAATACTGGCAAAAGTATGTTTAGCCCAGGGATGCAATTTATCCATTCCAAAATATCCAAAATATTTTCTGAGTGCCAACTTTAGGCAAAGGTCAGTATTGGGCCTGAGGATGAGTGGAGAGAGGAGATGCTGGTCTCTGCCATCAAGGAGATGAACATCATCACAATAGGTATAAAAGAAGACAGAACAAGGAAGGTCAAGAACAGTTCAAGGACCTGGGCTGCTTCAGAGACAAACAACAGAATTTTGGTTGGTGATAGAAGAGAGAATCAAGGAGGGCTTCATGGAAAAGATAGCACTTACCTTGGGACTCAAAAGGTTCCTTTCTTTATAGACCCCACAATAATTAGGTGAAATAATTATTTGAGAGCATGTGAAAAAATCTTGAAAAATGAAAATATTTTAATGCCATGAACACCAATGGAAACAAGGAGCCCCTGCCTCTAAAAAATACAATAATCTAGAATTCTTTTCATAACACATTTGAAAAAGGTAATATTTTCCCTCTTTCATTAAGAGATTAGTCATTTTTGGTGTTATTTTATCGGTTGGTTTGTTTGGGTTTCTATGCTGCTGACTGATGAAAATTACAGCCTGAATCGGTAAATAATGATAACTGATGGCATAAGGATTCCTGATCCTCTCCATTGCTAGCTCTTCCAAAAGAGTTATTTTGTGGTTATATTTTATACAATTGGCATTCACATCTATGATCGTATGAAAAAGTGGCCTAAATCATTCTTGATTAGAAAATTGCAAATGAAAACAACTCTGAAGTACCAACTCACACCCATCTGATCGACTAACATGACAGTAAGGGAAAATGATAAATGGAAGGGACGCAGGAAAATTGGTACACTAATGCACTGTTGGTGGAGTTGTGACCTGCTCCAACTGTTCTAGGAGCAAGTTGGAACCCTGCCCAAAGAGCTATGAAACTCATTGATCCAGCAATACCACTCCTAGGTTTAGATCCCAAAGACATTTTAAAAAGGGGGAGGGAAAGGACCTATTTGGACAAAAGTATTTCTTTATGTTTCTTACAGCTCTTTTTGTAGTAGCAAAGAACCAGAAACTGAGGGGTTGCCCATCCATGGGGGAATATCTGAGCATGTCGTGACATACAATAGTAATGGAATACTATTGTGCTGTACGAAATGACGAGCAGGATGGTTACAGAAAAATCGGGAAAGACTTCCACGAACTAATGCAAAGTGAAATGAACAGACCCAGAAGAGGATGGTGCACAGGGAAAGCATTATTTTTTGATGAACAACTGTGAATAACCTGGGAATACCCAGCAAGGCAGTGATCCAAGTCAATCCCAGAGACTCCTGATGAAAAACGCCATTTGAGAAAGAACCGATGAAGTCTGAACGTCGACCCAAGCCTACTCTATTTCACCTTCTTTCTTCTTTCTTCTTCTATGGTTTGAGACCTTTTCCACAAAATGTCTAATAGAGGAAAATGTTTTACACGATTGCACATATAAAATCTATATCGGATCGCTTACCATCTCAGGGAGGAAGAGGGGTGAGAGGGAGGGAAGGATGGGGGGATGGTGGAAAGGACGGAGGGAGGGAATCTGGAACTTAAAATTTAAAAAAAAAGAAGAATGTAAAAATGTGTTTTTACATGTAACTAGGGAAAAATAATATAATATTTAAAAAATAAAATAAAGAATATCTATTGCCCACAGAAATATATACATATGTACGATCGGCATTTTGTCCGTACACATGTTCCTTATCAACCATACATCTGACACATGACCAAATGCTTTCTCTACCTAGAGTTGAAAATCAAACGTTCCTTGAGGGCAGGTACTGACTGTAGGGGCAAGATTTGAACCTACATTCGCATGCTCTGCTTCCATTTATTGTGTAGATACTGCCATGTTACTCCACTTGTCTCTACTCTTGGGCTGGAGGATCCTTGAGGATAAGAATATTTCCTTTGTTGTCTCTGTAATCTCAATGCCAAACATGGGACCTGGCACAAAAAAATAGCTAAATCAATGCTTGTGGATGATTGATTAGTTTCTTCATTCATTCCTCTCTACATATCCCCAGTGTCCCACATAACATCTGGCACATGGCAACGACTTAATAAGTGGTAACTGAATTAAAATAGCAATTGAAGGTTTGTTAGTCATTTTACATATGTTGTCCCTCAAAAGCACCCTGTATGGTATGTTACAGATGTTATCATTCTGATCTTACAAAAGAGAAAACTGAAGCTATAAGGTTAAGGGACTTCCTTGGGGTCACACAGTTGGAGTCTTTGGGAGGATTTGAATCTAGGACTTGGGAGTCTTGTTTATGTGGAGGTAGACTGGCTCAGGAAAAATAGTACTGACTCTATAGCTAGATGACCTGAGTTTGGATTCCTCCTCTGGCTCTTACCTCTTAGTGAGACCTTGAGTTAATCATTTGACCTCACTAGGGCTCAGTTTCCTTATTTATAAAATGGAGGGATTAGACTAGCTAACCTCCTGGATATTTTCTAGACATTTGATTCTATTTCTCCGAGTCTGACATTATATGGCACTTGTTTCCCATAATTATGACCTAACTGGGTTTAGTTATTAAAGAAAATGTTTATTTTTATCAAAAGTTTACTAAGGGGAGGGGAGATATTTTTCAAGATGTCTCAAACTGAAAAACAAATGGATTGGTAAAATAATATGAGTGATGAAAAATCAGTGAGCGCCAACTATGCTCAGGTGCTACTTGGCTTTAAATGAATGAATGACCAAAGTATCTATTAAGCATTTTTTATTTGCAAAGCATTATGTTAATCTCTGGGGAAATACATGGGAAAGCAAGGCAGTCCCTGCTCTCTGGGAGTACAGATCCAAACAGGGGTGCACATAACAGACACTCCCTAGCAGATGATGAGATTATTGAAGCCCCATTCCCCATTACACCCTTCCTCACTATAACCAGACCTGGGATCAGTTTCCCAAACCCCTCATCTATTTCCTCCTTCAGTCTGGGGAGTCTGTAAGATTTATTGTTGTCAAGATTGCTTCTGTTTCTTCCTCCAGTTCTCTCTCCCCTGTGTTCCTCCCCCTTCCACTCCTAATTGTTTTCTTCCATCTGTATTCTTTCTAAATATATGAGGCTCCTGTACCCTTTTGATTCATTTTTTTTAAACAAAGTGGACCTTCTGGAGTTGGCTTTTAGACCTGGGCGACTTCACAGATGGTGGAACCATTATCAGAGACAGAAGCATCTGAATGAAAGAAGGCTGGGTTTAGGCAAGAAAATGATAAGTCCCGTGGTAGAAAGGTTGGGTTTTAGCGTCTGGTGGGACATCCAATGGATGCTCATGATTAGGTAGTTGGAGGTCCAGTATTGGAGTCCAGGGGAGCCTGGGACAGGCAAATTGATTTGGGAATTAATCTGTATAGAGGTGACAATTGAACTCCTGGGAGAATATGAGGTCTCACAATCAGCAGCCCTTGTTCTGTACTGTGCTACCTCAATGCCTTGTAAGCTCTCCCCAACCACTGCTCCCTTGGAGTGTGACTGATCTTTTAAAACCAGCTTCCTCGTCCTGGTCTCCGGGAAACTTTCTGTGATGCCTCCAATCAGGAATGGGCGTTTGCTCCTCACACTCAAATTTGATGCTCAGGTTAGTGGTGATGGAGAGGATGCTGACTGTACCATGATAAAATGGGCATTTGATTAGGACTACAAAAAGGATGGAATGGAAGAGAGAGAGAGAGAGAGAGAGAGAGAGACAGACAGACAGACAGAGACAGAGACAGAGAGACACAGAGACACAGAGAGAGAAAGAGACACACAGAGAGAGAGACAAACAGACAGACAAACAGACAGACAGAGAGAGACAGAGAGAGAGAGACTAGAGGCAGAAAGAAAGGTAATGCCTTTACAGAAAATGGACACTGGGTGTATCTCCAATATTCTTTTTTTTAACCCTTATCTTCCATCTTAGAATCAATACTAAGTGTTCTTTCCAAGGTAGAAGTAAGGAGTAGGCAATTGGAGTTGCCCAGGGTCACACAGCTAGGCAGTGTCTAAGGCCGTATTCAAACTCAAGACCTTCTATCTCTCGGCCTAGCCCTCTAACCACTGAGCCACCTAACTGTCCCTCCAATATTCTTGATACCCACAACTCATCCCAACCATCTCAGTTGTCAATGATAGTATTTCCTTTCTCATGTCTTCTTCTGGTTGCTTGAAAATTAGGAAAAGTTTGTGTCCTAGAAGATTGCATCTTCCAATCTGGTGTAAAACACACATTATTCTGGCACCATCCTTACTTAATAAACTTCAGTAACTCTTTATTTCCTCCAGAATCATTTAGTTTTTTTTTTTTATTTCTGTTTGGAATTCAAAGCCCTTTGTGACCTATCTCCCTCCTATCTCTCAGGTCTTCTCACACTTTACACCCAAACACATACTCTTCAGTCTAGTGACCCTGGCCTCCTGACTCTTCACCACCAACACACTCCATCTCTCATCTTTAGGCATTTTCCCTGGCTGCCTCAAATACCAGGAAGGCTCTTCACCCCCTTCACTGACTGCTGGATTCCCTAGTTTCCTTTAAGATCCAACTTGAATCCTATCTTCCACAGTAAATCTTTCCCAGCCCCTCTTCATTCAAATGCCTTCCCTCTCTGATTTACTTTTTACTTATCCTGGATATAGTTCCTTTGTACATGTTTATTTGCATATTGTCTCCCCCATTCAATTGTAAGCTCCTGGAGGAAACAGATGGTCTTTTGTATCTTTGCTATTATAGCAGCACAGTGCCCTGCATATAATAAGTGATTCATAGTTATCTGTTGATTGACATTGACTCTTAGGAACAGTTTGGGGGCATAGTGGTAGTAGTAAGCTGCTTTCTCATCCAGGTCTTCCATGTTATTGCTTAACAAGCAGAAGAACCTGGTTTTAAATATTCATCCATCCATCCACCATCCACCCATTCAATTGACAAGCTTGTATTACATGCCAGATAATGTAGCAGATAACAGACTTTGGGAATACAAAAACAAAAATTAAAGAGCACCTGACCTAAGGGTCTTACATTCCAGGGGGAGAAGTTCAGCATATTGGCCCAAGATTCCCCAGCATTGGAAGACTACAACTATGGAGCCCTACCAGATCAACGAGTCCCCCAGAATGCTTTGCATTAAAGGCAATTGCGGTCAGGAAAGGGCTTACCTGCATTTGTGTATGAATGGGGAAACTCCCACATAAGGGAAAGGCAATTCCCCACTTGAAACAGGAGGAAAAGTTGGAGTTGGAAGAAACAGAAGCACTCATTTCATGACTTGAATATAAAGAAGGAAACTATAAGTAAATTAGGTGAGCACAGAATAGTGTACTTATCAGGTCCTTGGGAAAGTAAAATTTTTAAAACCAAGCAAGAGTTAGAAAAAAAATTACAAAATAAAAAGTGAATAATTTTGATTATATTAAATTAAAACATTTTATACAAATAAAACCAATGCAACCAAAATTAGAAGGGGAGCAACAAATTGGGAAAAATATTTATAACAAAAACTCTAACAAAGGTCTAAATACTCAAATATATAAGGAGCTAAATCAATTGTACAAAAAAAAATTGAGCCATTCCCCAATTGATAAATGGGCAAGGGGCATGAACAGGCAATTTTCAGATAAAGAAATCAAAACTATCAACAAACACATGAAAAAGTGTTCTAAATCTCATAATCAGAGAAATGCAAATCAAAACAACTCTGAGGTACTACTTCACACCTAGCAAATTAGCTAACATGACAGCAAAGGAAAGTAATAAATGTTGGAGGGGACGTGGAAAAGTAGGAACATTCATGCATTGTGGGTAGAGTTGTGAATTGATCCAACCATTCTGGGTGGCAATTTGGAACTATGTCCAAAGGGCTTTAAAAACTGGCTGCCCTTTGATCCAGCCATACTATTGCTGAGTTTGTATTCCAAAGAGATCATAGGGAAAAAGACTTCTACAAGGATATTTATAGCCCCACTCTTTGTGGTGGCAAAAAATTGGAAAATGAGGGGATTCCCTTCGATTGGGGAATGGCTGAACAAATTGTGGTATCTGTTTGGTGTTGGAATATTATTGTGCTCAAAGGAATAAAGAACTGGAGGAATTCCATGTGAACTGGAAAGACTTCCAGGAAGTGATGCAGAGTGAAAGGAGCAGAACCAGGAGAACATTGTACACAGAGACCGATACATTGTAGCATGATTAAATGTAACTGACTTCTCTACTAGCAGCAATGCAGTGACCCAGGACAACCCTGAGGGACTTGTTAGAAAGAACACTGTCTACATCCAGAGGAAGAACTGGGGGAGTAGAAACACAGAAGAAAAACAACTGCTTGAACACATGGGTTGATGGGCATATTATTGGGGATGTAGACGCCAAACGATCACCCCAGTGCAACTAGATCTTGATCGGTGGTACATGTAAAGCCCAGTGGAATTATGCATTGGCTACAGGGGGGGAGGTTGGGGGAGAGGGAAAGAACATGAATCATGTAACCATGAAAAAATATTCTAAAAAATAATATGAAAATAAAATATATTTAAAAAAATAAGAAGCACTCATTTCAGACTCAGGCCAGGTGGGCATCAAGGTATCAGAGAGCCCTGAAATCTGCAGGACGGGAACAGGAAAGGAGGGCAGCAGAGAGAGGCACGGGGCACGAATGATGCAGAAGATGAGGGAGCTGTCTGTGTGCCAGATGCTCCTGGTCTTTGCCATCACCCCGTCCTATGCCGCAGAGTCAGTGTGGCCCAGGACATGATCTGCCATATTGGTTCCTGCCTCAGCTGAGCCTGGAGGACTATGGGATCATGCACAAGCAGGCCTCTGCAATCATTACGACTTGCTAATTTCTAAAAAGTTCATGAATTTACCATAATGAGGCTACAGAAGATTGAAGAATTGATATTTTCAGCACAGACCAATGTGATGAATGCAGCCAGGAGTGGGGGGCCGCGAATATATTTTCATGTATTTAATAATGCTCCTCCTTGGGTAGGAGAGTTGCTCGAGTTGAGGAGCGTCCCACCCTGGTGGTGGCAGGCGTGGGATATCACCCATCCTTTATTTTAACCATCCGTCTCCTCTGCTTAGGCATTAAACTGGCCAATTAGGGTTGCCAAGCAACCATAACTTCTGCCTACGTGCCTCCTGTGGCTTTGTGTGACAACTCCAATGTTAGCCTAACAGGATTTCTTTCCAATCCCAGATCCTTCTTTACATGCAAATTTATGCAAGAATTGTTTATTTAAAAATTATTTTCTATGAGTAATGAGCCTGAGGTTGGGCTGGGGTTGTTTTTGTTTTGTTGGGATTTTTTTCCCTTCCATTTAGAGAATAAACCTTTGGAAATTTGGCTGCCACCAACAAGGCCCCAAAGCAAGGGACCCTGGTGGCTTCTCGGCACGGCTAATCAGCAGGGACAACATCTGTAAAGGAGGCTGGCTTTTTCCCAGCAGCGGAGGGCTCCTCTTTTGTGAAGCTGGATTACCAGGCACACAGGAGAGGAGATGCAGGGGGCCCGGGGCTCCCCCCCTTCCAGGATGCTCCATTATTCTCCAGAATCCCCCTCAGGCACGACTAATGATGTGGTCAGTGCAGAACTGGCCCTGGGTTCTGAGGGCAAGCGGTCAGCCTTACCATCGCCTCATGCATTGTCTCCCTGCTAAACACAGGGGTACTTGGGAGCTTTTCCCCAGTCTTGAGCCGCTTCCAAATGCTTTAAGCAGCGGGAGCCATGGCTGCATGGGAAGGGGCCAGAGGCTTTGTACCCACCCAGCAGTCCACGCCACCAAGTCACAGACGACACTGTCCACTGGTGCACCAGTAGTAATCCATGCTGTTCTCCTAGTGGACAAGTGCCTGCGAATAGAGGTAGTGACAAGAATAGGATTCTAGATTTAGAGCTGAGAGGGGCCTTCTGGATCCCCTGTTCCAGTCCCTCCTTTTAGAGGTGAGGTGAGAGAAGGGAGCCGATAGGATCTCCCTAAGGTGATACGCGGCTGAGCTATCAGCAAAGGCAGCTTCTGACCTCGTGTCTTTTGGCTGCACGTCTGCCCTCTTACTGTGATATCACATGCACTCTGCTCAATATTGAGGACGTGCTACATCTCTTTTGGATAATGGACCCCCTTGGAAGAATGCTAAAGTTCGGAGAGATACTCGTGTCCAATATATATGCCTTTTTCCCCACCCAAGTTCATAGACCTCTAGAAATGGATCAAAGGACAGTCCCGCAGAGACTAGGTTAAGAATTCCTGTTAAAACACGTAAAGTTTACACAAGGATTTCTTCCCAATCACCCTGTGGGGGTGGGTACTTCAAGTATTGTCTTCCCATTTTGCAGAAGAAGAAACTGAGGCTTAGAAACCTTTGCCTGGAATGACACAACTAGTGAGTGTCCAAGTTGGAATTCCACCCCAGATCACTTGATAACAAATCCAGCCCCCTCGGCAGGCCACCAGAGTAAGGGAACATCCAGCTCCCTCTCCCTATCCTGAGGGAGAACCTAGAAGTGATCAGAAAGTCCCCAAAGGCTAGAGAACCTGTGAGCAAGTCTTCCCATCTCTGATTATATGTCAAATCACTGAGTTAAGTGAGGTACAAACCTTCTCTTGCCCACAGAAAATCACTGGTGGGTCTGTTCTCCAACATGGAGACCAAGACATTCCTGGATTGCTTTATTTCCTGTTCAGAAACATTTAGAAATATGGGGATGGGAAAATTCCAGATTTCTAAGATGACCCATGAGGATATCCAGTGGAAAATATTTCCAGGTCTGGGGCAGAAGATAACTTTTTTCAAGATTTTTTAGGTTAAAAAATCAGCTAAAACGTGTCTTCCAGAAGGTACCCCTGTATTGTTGGGTCCCTTTCCTAATGACACCGTCTCTCCCTCCTCTGTGGATGATCTGGCCAAAGAGATAAATGTAGCTGAGACCCCGACCCCTGACAGCCAATCAGAAAGGCCGGATGAGGATGCTCCTGGAAATGTGGACAAACACATCAGTTTCAAGAGAACACTTTGATGAAAAGCTTCAAAGGCCAGAACTCGTTTCCCAGCTGGAGAGAACCAGACCCCACAGCACCGCTGACTCGCTTCCCCCAAGCTTTTGCTCACCTCTGCGGACAGAGGAACCAAGGCCAGTGGGAAGCAGCGGCCTTTCTCTGCCTAGAGCCACAGCCCATGACCAAGGGCTTTGGAGGTGATTCCTCTCCCATGGAAAGAGGTGGGCTCAGATTCAGACTCACTGAAGCATGGCAAGAACCCCCAGCGTGTGGTCTCCTCCTTTTAATTCTTATCATCTGCACCTAATTAACAGGGTTCAGGATGGCCCTTTGGAGAGGCTTGCTTGGAAACATCTGCTCGCATAAATCTAAGTTCTGCTAAAACGTCATTCTTCCAATTTTCTATGACAACTCTTAAAAGCACGGCAAGCCTCTTCTGTTGCTCAGTTGTGGAGAGCTGGGTGAGGGCCTGGAATGATTCTGGCTGTCTTCCCCTTCAGCATTGTCTCCAGCAATCCTCCCAGGCCCTGATCATGGGCATCAGAGACCCTCGAGATCCATCTTCTCTTGGAAACTCAATTGTTGAAACAGTTGGTGACAAACACCAAATTCCAAAGAAGACCGAATCCAATTTTTCTGATTAAAAAGACATGTGGTGAGCTCCTCCAACAGCCCCTTTTCTGCAACCTATGCAAATGCTGGCGAGATAATGGATACCAAATGGGATCCATGCAGAGAGATTCTGAAATCTGGGGTCAGACACAAATATGGAGGATGCTCAGGCCAAAAAGGGAAGCCAAGGTGGAAGGGTGGAAAGGAGACAAGGGCCACTCTCTATTTTCACTGGGATTCCAGCCTTCATGGCTTCTCAGTGCACCTATGAGCTGTGTGGATCTAGGCAAGACCTCCAGAAGTGCAGCTCTTCACCACTTCATGTTGCTGATTCTTCACGATCCTTATCCTGGTCCTGCTGTAGATTCTCCACTGAAGATCTTCTTTCTCCTGGGATTTTCCCATTCCCATGAGTACTCCCACTGACCTTTCATTATTGACTTCAGTCTCTACCTCCTTTTAAAGTCATACCTTTCCTGGGGGATGGATGGATCGTGCAATGGATGGGGTGTTAGACTTAGATCCAAGAAGACTTGAGTTCAGGTCCAGCCTCACCTTGGACACTTATGTGTGACCCTGGACAAGTCATCCAGCCTCTCCATTCCTCAGTTTTCATCATCTATAAAATGAGACTGGATTCAAAGATTTCCAATTGTCCCCCAACCCTATATTGATGATCTCTACAATTTGTATGCCTCCTCCTGTTACAGATGTCTGGTGTCGTCAAGTTCCCCAGCCATTCTGCATTGCTCCTTGGCTCCCTCCCAGTTTGGGCTCTCAGGTGAATATGGTACTTCATGATCCAGCACCTTATATCATGATATGATCAGGATGACCTGGGTCTTAACCTGCCAGGGAGTCTGACTGACTGAGTGACCCTGGGTAAGTCACTTAACCTCTCACACAAAATGATGATAATCACAACTGTAATACCCACCTGGAAGGGGCAGGACGAGGATCAAATGAGACAAAATTTACATTGTACTCTATGAATAATAATGCCCTGCAAATGTCAGTAATTATTATTGTTACCACCACAATCATGTTGGTGGAGAAAAAGGTTTTGAGTGTGTCAGAGAGCGATTCAGAATTATTCCAAACATTATTATCTTCAAAACATTTCCAGGCATTTTTCTCTAGTGTAAGCAATATATGTCTTGTTTCACAACATGACAAATAGGGAAAAAGGTATTATGTGATAATATATGTACATCCTTGGTGCAAGCCTGCCTTCTTAGGAAGGTGAGAGGGAGGGAATGTGTGTTTTTTTAATTTATTAGTTCCTTGTTGCATATTCAAAAAGAAGTAGGGTTAATGATAATCATGTTTCAAAAAAAGAAAGAACATTCATGAATCATTAAAAAATAAAAATAAGGGAGTAAAGAAAATGTAGAATGAGACCCAGACAAGCAAAACTATGTTGGAAAGACCATGTTAAATTTGAAATATATTATGTTTTAGCAGCTGCATATAATAGAGATTTGCCATTTCATACATGCTCTTCTTTTTTCTATTCTTTGAATGTAGAAATGTGGGATGTGGGAATGTGGAAAGACAGAAAAAAATGATAAAGAGAAAAAATGGATTATTCAAAATTTCCCCAATCTTTTTACTTCTTCCTCTTCAGTTCTGGGTTCAGCTCACTGTCCAGCTACAATCCCTTTCCAAGATTATTGTACTGAAGAATTGACTCTTAGGAAAGCCATAAAACTTAATGAAAACTCCATAAATATGAAACTAAAATAAAAAAATAACCACAGTATGACAATGCATCCCCAAGAATAAGATGAAAATTCAAAGCACTTACATATAACTAAAGGGGTCAATTATTGTCATCATCAGCTGAAATTCCATTTGAAGAAATACCCTCTAATCAATTTTCCAACAAAAACATGGCAGTTGAGCATTCATTTGACTGTGTTGAAACCTTACTGACCTTGTAGGAAGCCCTATTGCTTGAGAAAGCCATGGTTGCCTTTCCAGTAATGTAGCCCATAGGGGTACTGTTCACATTCACTGACTTCCCTAGGAATTGCCTGGTATAGCTTCTTCCATTGCTCCCTCTGGACTTCACATCCACCATTTTGATAGCATATTCCCATTAACTTAGGAGACCGGAATTTATTCAACCCTTTGCCAATGCTAGGAAAAAAAAACATATAGCATCATAAAATCACAGATCTAGATCCAAGTAGGACCTAGGAAAGATTTCACCGAGTACAACTTTTTCATTTAAATCTAAAGAAACTGAGGCAACGAGTTGTCCACGGTCATAAGGTGAGCATATCTAGAGCTGAACACAAGCATTCTTTATTTCCAGTCCAGCATTTCAATATTCAGTGTATTACACCACCTCTTTTTTTTCACAAATATATAGCTTTCCCTTCCAAGAAAAGCTCTATCTCCACTGGCACTGAATCAGGAAATTGATTTGAGCCAATCAGGCGACGATCAACATGTTCAGAACATAATTTCCATCTCTTATCACCGAGCCTTCTCTCATCAAACTGGACAGGTACATTCAATAATTCCCTCGGAATTAATTTTCTAGCATTAGTGGCCTCTCGGGCACTCTACCATGAAAAACCTGTGACCAGTGGTATCGTTGTATGTGTCCCTGTTGTGGAATCTGTGGACCCAGGTTTCTGTAATCGGAGTCTCTTGGCACAAGCATCTCCCAGTGACCATTTTGACTCAGTTGACCTGCCAACATCTGGTTAGGCACCACCTTTGTGTGGGAGTAGGTTATGGGCATCAGTAGGACAACCTAGGTGTCTGAATTGGCATCTGCCACCCAATGACTTATTAGAATGCATTGTGGAAATGCTGGAATTGACTAAATAAGACCACTGAGAATTCATTTCGGCCCATTTGTCTTTTCTTCTAAATTGGTACGACTGTGGAGAAGGCCAAAAGGTAGTCACCCTTCTCCGGTCTCAGTGGCAGTGTAAAGTGACACATTTTCTAGATGAAATATCCATAAGTATCACTTAGTGTGGCTAAATTGTTTGTAAATAAACAATGTTGGAAGCATAAAAACTAAATTTAAGATGTTGATTTTGGTTCTGTAACAGAGAAATACTTTGAAGTTCTGTGAAGTCTTTCCCATAAGGTGTTCCAACATTTGCCAGCAATACAGAGGATGCCCATTGCTCAGAGATTACTGAGATTTAAACTCTGGCTTACCTTCTCATTGAGGTATATAAATGCTCTGCTAATCCAAAGTCTTAGGCACAAGCAACCAGGTCAGTATCTAGATAGTTCCAAGAGTCAGGGAGTATGGAGCTAGATTTTAGTTGACTTCTGGTTATGGCTTCTATACTCAATACAGGAGAGAGACAGAGACAGAGAGATACTCTATTTAGGAGAAATGATAATAAACACAAGAATAAAGGCCAAATACTATAGAGAAAAGGAAGAGATTTGAGTCAGAAGCCTTGGGTTCCAATCCTACCTTTACTTCTCACTAGTGGTGGACTCTTGTTCACATTGTTTCCTTTATCAGAAGATCCTCAGGATCCATAGGAGTCTAGACTTGAACAAGACTTTGTTGGCAGTTGAATCCATTCTGTATTTGCCCAAGAATCTCTTATAACCATACCTGGCAAGTGGTCAGCTTTGTCACAAAGACCTTCAGGGAGGCAGCTGGTGACCTCCCCAAGCCTTCTGCTCCATTTTGAAGATCTCTCATTTGGACGAAGTTCTTTCTGACCATGAAGCCTCAGTTACCCTGTGCAGCTGCTGTCCACACCTCCAAATTCTATGACCAAACAGGACCAGCCTAGTATTTAGGCATCCCTGGGAGTAGCCATATTATGCTCCTTTGTCACCTCTTCTCCACTCTATTTCTTGTCCCTTCTGTGTGCACAGAGTCCTGGTCCTTAAGAGCTCAGCAAGACCTGAGATCAAACTGAACAAAGTAGGTGCTTAACATGTTTGTTCCTTCCCTTCCAAAGCATCTTCCTAAGGAATGAATGGAAGGCCCTCACTCTGCCACACTGCTCATCTTCTTCTGGGCACTCTCCAATGGATCGAGTCCTTCTCTAAGCTGAGGTGCCCAGAACTACCCAAGATGTGCCAAGGGGTCTAGCCAGGGCAGAGTCCATTATCTTCTCTTTCCTGGAAGCTCAGCTTCTCTTCGAGATGCCAAGACCATGTTGAGTGGCAGCACTGGATTGTGGAGAAAAATAAGATTTTTGTTTTGGGAAGATCTGACTCAAGTCGCTGCTTCTGACATGTGCTAACTGTGTGGCTCTTGGCGAATCCCTTAACCTTTAATAAGTGGCAAAGAAAATATGGCTCTTTATTAGAGAAGGAAGTCCTTTTTTGGGAACTGGGAGTGTCCTAAAATGAGGAGATTCTAGGCCTATCTCAAAAAAAAATCACATCAGGATTTTTTTGTTTGCTTTGTGACTCACTATTGATTCTCATTGACATCACAGTCCACTCTGATACTCAGATATTTTTCTTTTTTTTTTTTTAAATCCTTACCTTCTGTCTTAGAATCAATACTAATAGCTATCAATTATAAGGCAGAAGAGTGGTAAGGGCTAGGTTAGTGGAGTTTAGTGACTTGCCCAAGGTCACACAAGTAGGAAGTATCTGAAGCCAGATTGGAACATAGGGCTTCCCATCTCTAGGTCTGGCATTCTATCCACTGAGTCACCTAGCTGTCCTGAACCTCGGATCTTTTTCAAACAAACTGTGATCCCATCCTTCCTTCTCTTTCTTCACTAAGAAATACTGATTGATAAAACTGATGTATAAGCAGACTTGGTGATGCCATGGATGCCCCCAGTTCTAAATCTGGAGTCCCGTAAACTAACACTTATTTAGCTCTCTAAGAGAGGTTGCGAACTTGGAGTCCATGTTGTAAGGCTATAGAAAAAGAAACATTTTTTAAAATCCCATTTTGTTTGCTTTTTCAACCCTCGACTCAACCAAAACATCTCTCGACATGAAATCGTACTTTTGTCTCTAACCATTGACATGTTTATCCAGTCAACATTGGTTGGGTGAACATTTAAACTACTTAACATCGGACTTTCGATTTCCTCATCTGAATCATAGTAGGGCAACACTCCCTCGGGCGAGGGAAGTGGCCTAGTAATGTGAGATGAGATAGTGTGTATAATGCCAGAAACACTTAGTAATCCCTTAATCAACCCAAGCTAATACACAAGGCTCTGCCCTCAGGGAGATAGAAGGAACCCAGATAAATAACTAAGATGATTTGATACAAGGCAAAAGAGAAGACCTCACTGAGGAGGAGGCATTTGCATCAGGTTTTAAAGATGGGTAGAAATAAGCAGAGAAGTGGCCCAGTTTGGCTCCAACAGGGATAACATGGAAGGATGGCATGAGATGAGGCTTGTGATGAGGCATTGCCCAAGATTGTCGAGTTCTAGAATGGCAGTCGGAGCTCCAGCTTTGATTGAAAAGCAGTGAGGAGCCAGCGAAGGGTTTGGATTCGAGGTCAAACCCGATTGGTCGGTGCAAATGGAAACTTATTAGAGTGATGAGTTATAGGAAGGATAGTAATGAAGGTGAGGAACATTGTTAAGAGCATGATGGGCAAATGGACGGACCAGTGGCAAAGATACAATCACTAGGACGTAACTCATTAGATCATTAGCTATAAGAAGCAAGGCATTCACAAGATACCTCCAAAGACAGGAATTTGTGAGACATTTAATTCATTCAATTCCTGCACCCAACCATCACCATCTACTATGTTCCAGCTTCCAAATGGTAAACCATCCCTGCACTCAAGATAGGTATTGTGGAGAAGGTATACCGTGAAATGGGAAAGAGGAGAATGCTAAGGGAGAAGGATGATGGACTAAGATGGGGACGTGTTGAGTCCAAGGTGGCAGGGGATACGCAAGGGCAAGGACAAGGAGAATGACAAATTGAAGTTTTGCAGGTGACAAAGTCTCCTCTTCACCTCAAGAGATCCCTAAATGCTCAACATATCTTGTGAGACAGATAAAGGCCCGATGGTTCCAGGGACCATGCTCTTTCCCTCTGATCATCAGTTGCAAAATTAAATAGATTCCTCAGCCTTGTTTGCTTGTAAATCTGGTGATTTTTGACACATACACTGGCAAAATCTGACTTTTAATAAAAATCAAAAGGCTACGACACCCCACTAGTACGATGATCAACCAATAATCACCTCTTGGGCAGAAAATTTCTGAAGGAGATAGTCAAATACTGGAAGCTCTTTCATTTTCCAATATTTTCTGGCCCTTGCTGATCATAGACTGGGAAGCTTGAAATAGAATTCCATCTCCTACCAGGTTTTTGCCCATTTTATGTTTAGTAAATATTGATTTTCTTTAAAAACTGGAGTTTTAATGGACCTCGAAATTAATATTCTCTTGATTTCTTTCCTAGAATCCTGCCATCATTGATGATGTCAATCTACCTTCAGGAAAAAGGCTTGCTAACAAATGGCATCTATGGATTGCCACCAAAGGGCAATTGAGCAGCCTTGAGTGGATTTACTCACATGCTGGCCACCCAAGCATTTCCAACCACCTTTGTGGGAAGTAAAATTCAGTTGTTTAAATGGTCCATACAAGATTATGGCCTTTTCCTCTTAACCAATAACTTGTTCCAGTCGATTCTATAATTACTTCTTTGGTCATTTCCCGATGATGACTCATTTTTAGTAGAAATTTAGCAACCAATCAAATAAGATGGGAGAGATACCATCCCATTCACTGTCCTCTTTCTCACTTCCTTAAGCAGGAAGGTGCAGCTATCCAAGACAGAATTTCTAGGAGCACTAAAATTGGAGAATCCCTTACACTTGGGACTACATTATGGACTTGGAGACCAGTCGTTGCTCATTTTATGAATTACATTGTGTTTCCCTTCTTTTAATAAAGCTTTTCTCATGATGCTATAAACTGCAGGTTTATTGAGTAGAGAACTGGCATTAGTATTCGAAGATATACCATACATGACTCTCCCCAATTTTTGTGGGCAGCCATTATGAGTCATGAGTGAAAAACTATCTAAAATAAATGGGAACCATTTGTGTCCAGAGAGTTTGGCAAAAGAGCATCATCCCTACAAAACCCACAACTTTACTTATAGCATGGCAAAACTTCTTTTAAAGAGAATCATTACCGGACTGGTCCTCAGTGGTCACCTTCTGTAATTAGTACTGTCGTCTCCCATCAGTTCTGAGACTGTCATATCCAATACATGAAGCTACTCCTCCAGGCCAGGACCACTGTGAGGAATAAAATAACCGTTTCCAGGTTCCCATGAAGATTTGCAGATTTTCAGTAATAGCAAAAAGAAAAAAAAAGAAAAGAAAAAGACAAATAAAACACATCCTTCTTGAATTAGCAGATTTAGAAGACACACAAGACAACAGATGCTTAGCATCTGCATCATTGAGGAAAGAAGGAATGGCGTCTTTTTTAAAATAGCAGATTAGTGTGAATTGTAAAAGTAACCCAAATCTAAGGGGATATTCCTTTGCAGAATATAAACATTTCAGGAAAGATGAATTCCATAAAGTAATATCATTCCATTCCACTTTGGAGAGAGAGAAAGGTGGTGTTTTTTTTTTCTGAAATTATCCTGCTCATCATTTCTTATGGCACAATAGTATCCCATCATAATTGTATACCACAACTTGTTCAGCCATTCCCCAATTAAAAGACATCCCCTCAACTTCCAATGCTTTGCTCCCACAAGAAGAGCTGCTAGAAATACTTTTGTATCAATAGGAACCCTACCCCCTTTTAGTCTCTCTTTGGGATACACACCTCATCGTGGCATTGCTCGCTCAAAGGCTATACAAAGTTAATAATCGTTTATTAAAAGCTAAGATCATTGCAATTGATTCCATCATTTCCTGGCAAAAAGAAGGATAAGAAATGGAATCCGTGTCAAATTCTATATTCTTGGACTTGAAGATCACTCTAGACAGTGACTTTGGTCATAAAATTAAGAGCCACTTGCTCCCTAAAATGAAAGTTATGACAAACCTGGACATTACCTTGTCAGCAAAGCTCCATATAATCAAGGGTCTGGTTTCTTCCAGTAATAATGTATGGCTGTGAGAGTTGGACTATAAGGAAATCTGAGTATCACAGAACTGGAGCTTTAGAGTTGTGGTGCTGGAGAAAACTTTTGAGAGTCCTTTGGACAGCAAAGAGATCAAATCAGTCAATACTTGGAGAAATTAATTCTATCTTTTCATTGGAAGGGCAGATACTGAAGCTTAAATATTTTGGCTATGTAATGAGAAGACAAGACTCATTGGAAAAAATGTGTGCTAATGGGAAAGTTTAGAGGCAAAAGGAAAAGGGGGCAGCAGAGGATGAGAAGGAAAGTTAGTGTTGTGGAAGCAAGGATGCACATGAATAGACTTTGGGAGATAGTGGAGGACAGAAGGATCTGGTGTGCTTTGGTTCATGGACTCAAAAAGAGTTGAACACGACTGCCCGACTGGACAATAAAGGATTATTTTCTTTTCTTGCTTCTTCTCAACTCCCTTTGGGTAAAAATGAAAAAAAAAATGACATAGTCTTATAAGAAATGTGTTTAGTCAAGCAAAACTCATTCTCATGCTGACCATGCAAAAAATATCTGCCTCACTCTATGTCGAGTCCAAAAATCTCTTCATCGGGAGGCAGGCAGCCTTCTTTATCTTTGGTTTCCTGGCATCGTGTTTGGTCCTTACACTTATCGGTGTTCCAAGCCTTTCAGTATTGTTTGATATTGTTGGCATGGTATAAGCTGTTCTCCAGGTTCTGCCGATTCCACTCTGCATTGGTTCAAACAAGGGATCCAAGGCTTCTCGGAAGTCATCTTTCATCCTTTATTATAGGACAAAACAGAATAACAGAAAAATGTGGACTGTCGTTTCATATCAGTCTTTCTGTGCCTTTAAAAAATCTTCTGCTTCCTTATTTCTTTCAGCATGATAGAACCTCGTTATACTGGCGAGATCGTTTGGCCATTTCTCAATGGGTAGACATCCTCTTGGCTTAAGATACGTTGCTACCGCAAGAAGAGCTGTTGTATATACATGTCTGTGTGTGCGTCTGTTTTGTCATACACACGTATGCATGTATTCTATTTAGACATATGTACATGCATTTGCATATATTCCAGATATACCTGTGTGTGCCTGCCACCATTCTGAAAGACAATTGGAAAGAGGAAAAGGTCCTTTATTGGGGGACGGGAATATACACGCACATATATGCAATTGGATATTTAACATAGGTTTATGTAAACTATATATGTGCATGTAGCTCTGTACATATTTATGTATATGTATAATATGAATATAAAATCTTTTCCTCTTTCTTTGATCTCTTTTCGCTATAGGTCTAGCAATGAAGCAGTTCTATCAAAGGGCATACATACACTGTTTAGTAATTTCTTGGGTATCATTCCTAATTCTTTTCCAAATGAGTTATATTCATTCACAGACCTACCAAGAGTATATCAACATGCCTGCTTTTTCCCACAGCCCCGCCAACATTTATCATCCATCTTTTTTGTTATCTTTGCCACTCTGGTGGGTGTGAGGTAGAATCTCATAATTGCTTTCATGTTCATTTCCCTGATTGGTAATGATTTGGAATACTTTTTTTTATGTGACTATAAATAGCCTGCTCTTCCTAGGATCATTTATCATTTGTGAAATGATTCTTTTGTTATAAATCTCCATCAGTTCTTTATATTATCTTAGAAATGAAACCTCTATCAGAAAAACTTGGTGCTGGGTCTTTGCCTTTAGATCTATTTCTGCAAAAACTTGTTAATTTTGTGTGACTATATTACTGTGATCCTGTCTAGATCTTGTTTGAGCAGAAGCTTTTCTCCCATCTGTAAATCTGATGCGTCATTTTCCCCATTTCCTCTAATTAGTTTACAATTGTAGTCTTTTGTATCTAAGCCAACTATCTGTTGGGGTCTTTTTAAAAAATAGATGTGAGGTATTGATCTAACTTTAATTTCATCCATCCTGTTGACTACTTTCCCTACCAGATTTTGTCAACTAGCAAATCTTTATGGAATAACTAGGGTAGTCGATCCACTTGCTTTTGTTTGCTGTGTATCTATTCTGTTTCACTAATCAACCTCTTTACTTTTTAATCTGGTACCATGTTATTTTCATAATTGCTGCCTTGTGGTGTTGTTTGAGATCTGGCACTGAGAGGCCCTCTTCATCCCCATTTCTTTTCATGATGTCTTTTGAGATTCTTGACCTTTTTGCCTTCATATGAATTTAGTTATTATTTTTTCTAGGTCTACAAAGTAAACCTTCGGTAGCTTGACTGTCATGGCACTGAATAAGTGAATTAACTTTGGCAGTATCACCGTTTTTATACTAGTCACTCATTGTACCCATGTGCAGTTGATAGGTTTCCAACTAACTAGGTCTGGTTTTATTTTTTGTAACAATAATTAGCAATTGTATTGATACCGTCCTCATGTGTATCTTGGTAGGTAGGTAGACGCCCAGGAATCGTATACATTATCCAGCAATTTTCAGGATAATTTCTCTACCTCTTTCATTGGTATTACATAGCCATGCTGATGACTTTGTGAATTTATTTTACATATTTCAAGTTTGTGGAAGTTACTGTTTCAATGAGTGTCTTGAGATTCCTCAAGTACACCCTTATATCAACTGCAAAAAGTGATTCTTTTATTTCCTCTTCACTTCTGCTTATCATATCAGTCTTTCTATGCCTTTAAAAAATCTTCTGCTTCCTTATTTCTTACAGCATGATAGAACTTCGTTATACTGGTGTGCTCGTTTGGCCATTTCTCAATGGGTAGACATCCTCTTGGCTTAGGATACGTTGCTGCCGCAAGAAGAGCTGTTGTATATACATGTCTGTGTATGTGTCTGTTTTTCCTCCACTTCTTTTTCTAATCTTATAGAAAATCTTTCTAGTACTATGTCAGAGAGAAGTGTTGACAATGGACATCCTCATTTCACCGTTACAAGATTCTAGTTTATCTCTATTATTTGTAAAAGGAGCTCTTGGTTTTAGGTAGACATTATTTATCATTTTAAGGGAAGGTTCATTAATTCCTCTTTTTTCTAGTGATTTTAAGAGAAATGGAAGTTGCATTTTATAAATAATTACATCCACTAATATAATCATATGAGCTCTTTTATTTTATTTTTAATATGAATTAACTTTCTATTTTACTATTTTTAAAGCAAACCTGTGTTACCCACATTCATGTTATAAATCCAACTTGGACATATTCTCTATTTTAGAGTCTCTGTCCTTTTGATAAGTAGATTTACTCCTATTGCTAATAAGTGATTTTTACTTCTTTGTTTTTTTGGAGCTGTTAGTCTATAGATTTATTTTTGTTTTGATTCTTTCTGGTTTATATATCAAGACCATAAGTATATCATAGAAGAAAGCTTTGTCTTTTAAAAAATTCTTATAAAAGCCCTTACCTTCTTTCTTAGATTCAATACTATTTATTGGTTCCAAGACAGAAGAGCAGTAAGGGGTAGCCAGTGGGGGTTAAGTGACTTGTCCAGGATCATACAACTAGGCAGTGTCTGAGGACAAATTTGAATCTAGTACCTCCCATCTTTAGGCCTGGCTCTCAATCCATTGAGCCAACTGACTCCCCTATTCTTTTGATATTTTATAAACAATTTATATACTATTGGAATTCATCATTCTTTGAAAGCTTCAAAAAATTCATTTGCAGGTCTCTCTGAGCTTTTTATCGAGAATATTTGGAAGTTATCTTTTCCTTACAGATCCATTTTCCCCTGCAGAATTATCTTGCTTTGCGAAAGAAGTTGTTCTTGGGTATAAGCCTGATTTTTTGCCTTCTGGAATGTGATATTCCAGGCTTTTTATTCCTTTATAAATTTTGGCTACTAAATCTTCAGTGATCCTGAATGTGGTTCTTCAGAACTTGAATTTTTTGTTTTCTCCATTTGAAGTATTTTAAACAAATTTTTAATGAAAAAATATTTAAAATTAAATTAAAATAAATAAAAATGTTTCTTTTTTATTTATTTTATTTAGCTCTGCGTTTTGGCTATATTCCAGAAAAGTAATTTTTCATGATTTTTTACAAAAGCTGACCATGGATTCTTTCTATATTTTACTTTGTCTCCTGCTTATAATTTATCTTTTGTGATTTCTTGTTATATGATACAGAAGATCTTTTCATCAGTTTTGGATAATCCAGAAATTCTTGAATGATCTTTCTTTGATCTATTTTCCAATTCATTTTGTTTTTTAATATGAGTTCCTTTAAAATTTCTTCTTTTTTAAAAAAAATCATTTTATTTTGTCTTTAATTGTTCCTCTTATCTAATACAGTCATTATCTCCTATTTGGTCTATTCTAGTTTTCAAGGAATCTGTTATTTGGGTCAAGTTTGTACTTTTTGTGACTAGCTGTTAATTCTCTTTCTAATTCTTTCTTCTGCAACTCTCACTTTTTTCTTACTTTTGCCCAGAATTCTCAGTTTTCTATTTGCTTCCTCTAGCACTCTTACCATTTACAAAATCAGTGGGATCTCTTTGAAAAGCCTTCTGTTTCATCTCTTCTTCTAGGAATTCTTGTTGAATTCATGCCTGAGCTGCATTTTCATTTGAGGCTTTGCTTGTGGACATTTTAGAGTCTCTGTCTTTGTCTAAGTTCATGACTTGAGTGTCGCTGTCACCATATTTGTCCCTTATGGTGGGCTTTTTGGTTTGTTCGGTTGCTCGTTTATTCTTCTAGCTTTGCTTCCTAACTTCAGACTGTGTTAGGGCTGACCTGATGCTACACACTTCGGGCAAGTAGCCAAGCCAGGCTAGACTTGATCTCATTTTTGTCTTCTTGGCTTTCTGCTGCGTTCTCAGTGTGCTATCTATCTCATGATCTCAGGCTCATCTCATTCTGGTGCCCTGCAGACTTTCAGAGGGTACCAAGTGTTCTGATCAAAGATAAAGTCTAAACTCTGCCCTTCGGTTCTAAGCTCTGCAAGGGTATAACCTAAGTTTGGATTCGAGCAACACAGTTATGGTCTTGCTCCTGGCTGAGGTCCAGGATCACTGATGCCAAACGTAAGCACTGTTATACAGATGGAAAACTCTGAAGGTTCAGAGTGACAGAACAGAGGCTCTCCTTTGTCTGGGCTTCCTACCTTGGTTATCCCATTGTAGACATTAGACTGAGCTGGGGGATGGATACGGAAACTCACTCTACTCCCAGGGCCAGAGCCCCACATCCGCTGCTTTCTGTGAATTTGATCCTCCCTACACAGCCTTGGCCCTTATCCACTCCCTCACCTGAACCTTCACCCCTAAGGCAGGTACCTTCCTCAGTCTACCCTGGATCCGTGGCTGCATAATGGTTGGCAAGTGACTAGCCCACCATTTGGATCCTATGTCCTAGAGCCTCAAGCTGGCCCTCATTTGGTCCCTTGTTGGGATGCTCCTGGCTAGGCTCAGCTTCCACAAACTTCTCTTTCTTCTTATTGCTACCCAAGACAGAAGAAAAGATCTCATGGAATTTTCTCTCGGATTCCCTGATCAGCACTTGGTCTGGTGCACTTTCAAGATATCTATAGGAGATTTGAGCTCTACTTTTTCCTTTTACTCTATCTTGGCCAGTTTTCCTTAAAATAAATTTGAAAAGAATATTTACCATTGTATAGTGGAAGAGGATAAGTCTTTCACAGAGGAGAGCCTTTGAGTTTAGAAGACCTGGGTTCAAATCCAATCACTAACATTCAGTAGCTACCAATAGTCAAGTCATGTAACTTCAGTAGCCCTTAGTTTCTTATCTGTAAAGAGGGAGTACTAATGCTAATAGAACCTCTCTCAAAGGGTTGTTCACATGAAATAGCATGTGTAAAACCCTTTGCCTCAGGTAAACATCAATGTATATAAAAGGCCAGTTATTATCATGGAAAGTACATTTTGGCAGACCATAGAGAAGAAGAAGGAATGCCCCTGGTCTGCAATCATGAAAGAATGGACTCCAGTGACCCATGGCCAGCATGATTTACGCGCTATATTATAGAGAAGTAGTAAATGCAGAGAGATGGTGAGGCTCCCCCAGTCCAGGGGGGAGTGGAATTTCTCATCCCACACCTCTCTCCCTGAGCTATCGAGGGATTTAAATCCAAGTCCTGATAGGACTAACTACATGTGGAGTCGTCACTCTCTCCCAGTTTTCCTAGCCTGTCCAGCTCCCACCTCCCAGACCATCTCTAGATGACTCCACATTTCCAGGTGTTCCAACATCCTCCTAGATTGGGGCCTCCACTCTGGGATAAACAATGCAAAAGCAACAATGGCAGCAGTGGTGATTATACCTTAGAGTCTATTCAACCCTTGCAAAGTATTTTACGTATCCAATGGCATCTGCCAATGTTCCTGAATTCCTCTAGGGCAGTGATGGGCAAACTATTCCCCTAGGGCCAGATCCGGGCTGTAGTTTGCCCATCACTGCCTTAAGTGATTCCCTAATCACCATATCTGGATTGGGGGAGGTGTAGTGATTAGGGAATTGCTTAAGGCAGTGATGGGCAAACTATAGCCTGGATCTGGCCCTCGGGGAATAGTTTGCCCATCACTGCTCTAGGGTGTATCCCGTAATGTGGCATACCCTCAGTTTTCTCACCTAAAGAAATCTTGACTACTTCTGCTCTGTCTTTCTTGGCCTCAGTTTTCACATCCATAACACGAGGGCATTTGATTCAATCACCTCAATGGTTTCTCCCACCTTTAAGTTCTACTCGCCTGTAAGTCACTTCCCCATTCTCTGTCTCAGTTTCTCCATCTGTAAAGTGACTTTGGATTAGATATAAAAATAGTAAGGTATTTAAATTCTATATGCCAGGCATGATACTAAGGGCTAGAGTTGGTCCTATGGTCATAGGGAAGCTGTGGATTGAGGGGAAGATAATGAGTTCAGTGTTGGACATATTGAGTTTAAGACATTTGTTGGACATCTAGTTGGAGATGTCTGCAAGGTAGTTAGAGATGTGAAATCAGAGGTCAGCAAAGAGAGTGGGACAGGAGAATAATCAGCATAGGGATGGTAATCAAATCTATGGAAACTAATGAGATCATTAAGTTGGAGAGAGGGAGAAGAGGGTCAAGGATGCAATCCTGAAGGGCACCTATGGATATGGGGTAGGAAGATCCAGCAAAGGAGACAAAGAAGGAGCAGTCTGATCAGTAGGAGAACTGGGAGAGAGGGGTGGCCCAAAGGACCAGCACTGTCCCTGTCCAGGGAGCACTCTCTGAAATGTCTGTACTTGGCTCTTGGGTATCATGTGGCAGGCAGCCTCCATTCTAATGATATCTCCCTTCCATTCATCTCTCAGGGTAGGCTATTTATTTTCTTGTATCCGTGCCAGACAAAGAAGACACTTTAACTTGAAGGGGCTCTCAGATCTCCAAGTGTCACATCCCTCTTCCTTGCCTCTAGGCTCCCCAAGGACATGGGGAAAAGGGGTTCTAAAGGCAATTAGAGACTCTCTCACTCCTTGGTGTTATTGCTACACACCCTATATATAACTGTCATGCCTACTAGGAGACTCATAAGTGTCTTTAGTCGTTAAGTTACTGTTTTGTTTTGTTTTTAATGATTTTCTGATAGGTCACTTAAAAACAAAATAGCACCATTGATGAAAAGTCACTTGGTTTAACTGTAAAATTTCACAGCATCGGCGTGCCTGTCCAGTACTCCCTCAATTGCATCCCTTCCATGAAGCATTTCTCCTTCATTAAGCGGATCTTTGAAATTCTCACCCTGACTTGTATCAGTCTATTTACAGCTCGCCAAGAAAAATAGAGATTTCTGAACTCTTCTGGGCACCAAAGTCCAGCAAAGGAAGTTTATTGCTCTGATTTTTTTAAAGGTAGCATAAGTTACTGTGTCCTGCCCACGACATAGAAGATGGAAGGAGTAGACAAAAATCCCAGAGAGATGAGGAAAGATGGTGGCAAACTACAAATACATAAAGCATGCCAAGTCATTGTGGACTTTCGGTTTTTTCTTCAACATTTGAGAACAACAAAAAGTTTGGGAAAGTATTACACAATTGTTAGAATGTGCAATGAATGGGCCAGGGCTCCCCCAAGAATTACAGGCTTGCATTGAGCTGAGGCCTCAAGGTCTGACCCCAAGAGAGTAAGAATCTCTCTTTGGCTCTTTGCCCCCAAACCAAAGTTTTTGCTCTATGTGTTTCCCCTGAGTGGGAGGAGTGGGTTTCCCAATTTGTACATAGGCACTCAATGTACAAGATCATTATTGGATACAGTATAGCCTTTATTTCATCCTATCTAAAAGGCATAACTCTCAGAGGACTAAAAGGGGGCCAAGAACAGATATACAAATGTAAGAAACTCCTCTGCCCTACTGACTCTGAAAAGGAGCTGAACTCGTTTTCCTTGAGGGGAGCCCTTTGTCTTTCTGGTTAGTCTCTTTGGCCTACAGAGCCCTACAGGGTCTTGCCAAGACCTATAGTTCTACCCAGTTGTTTAGATTCTTCCTAGAAAGCAAATATCTTGGAGGTCACTGAACCAACCACCCTTTCTCCCTAGACTCATACATATCAACGTAAGTCACTGTTTTTATTTTCTCTAAGTATGATAGTGTCTAGGAACTAATTGGACTGTCCACTTCTTTCTCGGAAGACCCACCTGACTATATTCCCTGGGAGGATAGTCTGCAGGAATTTTTTGGATTAACTTCATTTTCTTCAAGGAGAAGATGACCTCAGGAAATCCAAAGAGGAGTTGAGTTTCACCAACATTGTCCAAGGCTTGCTTTTTCAGTCTATAAGCACAGATGTGTCCATAAGTACTATGAACTTCTTCAGGCACTTTATCAGTGTCTCAAAACTGTGTCATACATTGGTCAGGGAATGGCCATTCTTAAGAAGTAGAAACTCTAATCTATAGCTAAAAAACATATAAAGCATCTCTTTTTAGGGAGGGTAATTTGGAATGTGAGGGGATGCCCACAAACTGAGGAATGGCTGAGAAATTGTAATATATGCTCACAATGGAATACTATTGTGCTGTAAGAAACGACAAGCAGGAACTGAGAAAGGCCTGGAAGATTTGCACCAACTGAAGGAGAGTGAAATAAGCAGAACCAGGAGAACATCATATACAGTGACAGAAATACTTTACAGTGAACAATTGTGAATGATTTAGCTATTCTCAGCTATACAATGATCCAAAACTCTCCCAAGGAACTCATGATAAAAATATCATCTATTTCTAGAGGGGGAAAATTGAGTCTGAATCCAGATCAAAGCAGAAGTAAGAGGAAGAAGAACAAGAATAAGTCATCATATCTGGCCTGTACTCAGAAAAGGAGGCAGAAGGTGATCTATTAATCAAAGTGCATGAGCTATCCTCTTAGATCACTTGAGTAATCATAGGGAGCATTGCCATTGCTTCTTCTGCCAGGAGCCGTCAGCAGCTTTTGATGAAGAGGGATGATGCATGGACATGGTTTCTATTCTCTTTTTTATAACACTGGTATCCTCTGCTGTTTTCCAGAGAAATACAGCATTGCCCAATTACTTCATTTTTCTTTTTAACCTACCAGAAATACCTTAAAGGACCATAAAGTACAAATGGTGGGATTATTGGCAGCAAAATTTGGTGAGTTGGATATAGGACTCTTCTTAGTATCTGTCAAGTCGCATCCCTTCCTTTTTCATAAAGTCAGGCCTGGGAAATTACATGACCATTTCACAGAGACATTGGGCTTGTAGGCAATAGAATGAAGTCATAGAACATTTTGCTTCTCAGATGCTCCATAGGATGCTCAAATGGGAGATCTCAGGCAGTCCACTTTTATTTACTGACCTTGAACCCTAACCTAGTGTGTCTTGGGAAAGCAAGCCACAACCATTGTCATTTACTTCCTTGGGGCCTTTAGGAATGATTCATGAGAAGGGCTTCGCTAAAGGCTACCATCATGATCCTCTCTTTATAACTCAGGGATACCTGACGCAGAGTGGAGGGGATACTGAGGCTTTCCTCCAGACCCCTGCTGTGCATTTAAGAATCTCATCTTCTTTGGTAACTTAAGAGAAAAAGTCACGATCTCTGTGTTGGCCTATTAGTGCTCTAGAAAGACATGGATGCAAGAATGAAGAGGAAGAGGAGGAGCTAACACGGACCACACCATGATGGGAGGCGACAGTGGGAATGCCCCCAAGTGACCTTGGGAGTAATGCACAATGATGACTTGGAGACAAGAAATGTCAAACATGGCATTGCTAAGACCACATATAACCAGGAAAGGAGCTGGATCAGTCACGTAGAGGAAGGGCCTGGCAGTAATAGGTGGGCAACCTGAGCATTGCACAGGTATCTCCTCAGATGCGGGAGGATCCAGAGGCCTGGGCAGCTTGTCTGTAGGAAGACCTGGAGGATAACGAGACACGAAGGAGGAGAGAGGCGTTCGGCCCAACGTATATTTATTACTCGCCAACTGTCGATGCCCAAGCTCGGTGCTAAGTTCTGGGGATACAGAGAAAAAAAATACGAGTCAGTACCTTGCATTCTGCTGTCAGCACAATAAGCAAAATCCTCATCCAGATAATGAGATTGTGCATCTGTGGATATGTTCCAGTATTGCCTACATCATGCCTACATCTTACCTCCTTCAACATACAAATACCCTCGAACCCTGACTGGAGCCAGTCAGCTATTGCTATGACAAACTCCCCTTCTTATCCTTGAAGGGAAAGTCCTTCCTTAAATACTCTATTCATATGCAAGACTTGTTCACAAATGGGCCCAGGTTCGAAAACCATCCCAAGGTAGAGGAGAAGTGAATCTTGGAATTGAGCTTCAACTTACTGAAAGTAAACGTGTTTGTCCCCAAGAGAGCTTAGGTTCATCGCCACTGAACTGGTGACTGCTTGGGGATTGGTGATGGGTTCAAAGCCTACATCAGGAAATAATGGTTATTCTCTGGAGAAAAACTGAAGGCTACTGGGAAATAAACTGCTTTTAGACAGTCAGAATAGGTCGATAGATAGACAGACAGATCTGAATGCATTACATAAATATAGATTTAATTACTATATACTTACATGTGTCCATCTACATATATAAAAATCTAGATCCACATATCCACATATGTTTTGTTCTCTTTAATGTAGTGTACATGCACACACAGAGACAATAGAGACGACATTAAAAAGAGTACAATTCCAAGTGTAAAGATTAAAATTAATATATAATATTCTAAGTATTATATTTTAGAAGATTTATTAATAATAACTAACATAAAAAACTAGAGCAAAAGGTGCTAGCCCAGCTGTGCTCATGGAGAAGAGAGCGAGAGGGAGGAGTTACAGTGCTTATAAACAATATGTGACCATGCAACGTGATGGAGATATTAAAAGGAATTCTGGGAAATACTAAAGGACTCCCCGGGATGAATGCAGAATACAGAATACAGGGTACAGAATTCTAATTAACATATTCCCCCTGTGATCCTTTTGGGAGACCAGTCTCCCCAAAGGGATCATTTTAAACACAATCAACTTATAAATTGTAATAATTTGTGGATAAAAGGAGACTAAAAGAGAAAAAGAACAAAACCAATGATTGGTACATTGACAAAAGGCCGATTAAGGGGCAGTCCCCTTTGGCATAAGAGCATGCATTCAAAATAAATACTTTCAACCCCCCATAGTTCAATTTAGCACATCCCAAAGTTCACTCTGAATATTCTGGTGCTTCATCTTGTCTCTACAGGCATCTTCACGACACCTTCTCTAAACAGTGCACTTTCTGGATTCTGGGAGGTAGCAAGTTTCTTATCTTAAATTAGGCTCAAATTCAAATCAAAGTTCGTGGTCATGTATTGTTTAAAAGCTCTGTAATTCCTCCCTCTCACTCTCTTCTCCACAAGTGTGGCTGGATTAGCACCTTTTCTAGTTTTTATGTTAGTTATTATTAATAAATATTCTAAAATATAATACTATTTCAATCTTTACACAAGTAAGGACATCTTCCCCAAAAGTTCTGGGCTATGACTATGCATTTACCCAGAAACACCATTATTAAGCATGTGGCCCAAATCGCAGAACTTATAGTAAAGAAATAGGCTCAGATGGGCACCTATCAACTGAGAATGGCAGAACAAATTGTGGCTTAGGAATGCCATAGCACATTCTTGGTGGGGCAGTAAATAAAGAGCCAGACTGGGGAGTAACAAAGTCCTGGATTCCAATCTCACTGCAACCTTTTACTGGCTGTGTGACCCTGCACCAACCAAGGAACCATTCTGGGGCTTGACTTTCTCATCTGTAATTTGATATTATAAATTTGGGGGTCCTTGAACTATTTTTGAGGTCCCTGATATAAACTTCCAGTGGACATTTAGGGCTCCTTGAACTACATTTCCCATGATTCCTCTTGTGTAATCAGGTGGGCAGGAAGTGTAATGACATAAACAGGAGTATAAAGACTGAGGATTGGATTGGTACCTCCTCTCTTTTTTGTGATCATGGAGAAGCAGGAGGATGGGAGGAGCAGGTTAATGGAGGATCCTTTAAAATAACTCAACGTTTTTCTAAATGGCTTTCAATAAACCCTTTGAAACCACGATATTTTTAATTCTATCTCTCTATATTAACTTTATTTCTTACATTAAATGAGGAAGTAAGACTTGATGACTTCTAAGGTCCCGTCCCACTCTCACCTAGGACCCGAGGCTGGTAGGTGACGAGAGGGAAAGCTTCAGAGAACCCTGGGAAGACTTGGATGAGCTGTTGCAGTGAGTCAGGAGCAGAACAAGAAAAGTATCGAATGCCCAAGATGGCGCCAAGAAGGTGGAGCTCTACAACTTGGCAGGAACGCAGAACACTGATCAATAATGAGAGGGTAGCTGATGAAGCGTGCTTCCTGCCTTTGAACAGAGAAGTGAGAGGCTAAAGAGGCAGAGAGGGGATTTGTTCTGCTTGACTCTAAATATCTATTGAGAATCTGAATTCAGATCTTACCTCAGCCATTTACTGAATGGATGGATGACCCTGAACAAGTCACTTCACCTCTGTTGGCCTCAGTTTTCTCATCTATAAAACTAGGATAATAATTGAACATATATCCCCTGATTGTTGTTAGGTTCAAATGAGATAACTTTTTAAAAACACTTTGTCATATTAAAGTACTATGGAGATATTATAATTGTTAATAATAATCATTATTATAGGAGGCTACTCTCCAGAGAGATGAGCTAGTGAATACTGATGTCTGCGGAAAAATAAAAGGACACAGAAGCAAACAAAGACAAATCTAAAAGGAGACACAACTTGGGCAAAGCTATGCCTGCTGCATGACATTCATGTACATTTTATAAGACATCTATTCAGAAGTTGGTAATTTCCTGCACGATGCCCTTTAGTTTTCATCTAGAAATATTCAGATGTGTTGATAATTATTAAGCTCGTGCTACAAAAGAAAGTGCCAACTTAAAAATAAGGCAAGCACCAGAGTATCTGCCTCCTGTAGGTGGCACAGCGGCTAGAGTTCCAGGCCAGGGGACAGAAGAGATGAGATCAAATCCAGCCTCCCACATCTGTGTAACCCTGGACATCATTTTTCCTCTGTTTACCTCAGTTTCCTCCTCTGCCAAATGGGGATAATAAAAGCTTCTACCTTTCAGAATTGCTATGAGGATCAAATGAAATAATAATTGTAAAGCTCTTAACCCAGCGCCTGGCACACGGTAGGCTCTATACACATGTTAGCTGTTACTAAGATGTTTGGACTTCCCAGAATTCCATAGAGGAGTTGAGACAAATTTCCTTAGACTTCTTACACATTGAACTCATCCATCCAAAGAGTTTCAGTCTCTGATGCCTATTTCGCATGGATGCCTGCTGTTATTCAAGTCAGAGAATTGCACTCATCGATAAGCCATATTTTTAGTATTTGTAACAAATGGAGTCACTGTGGTGGAGTGGATACAGAGTTAATCTTGGAATCAAAAAGACTTGAATTCAAGTCCTGCCTAGATATCCAGGCTAAGGCATACTAGCCATGTGATCCTGGGCAACAGATAAATCTCTCCGAGGCTCAAGGATGTCTCTAAGATCATCAGTTGCAGGAGAGTACTCAATTTGCTTCAATGAAGGATAGTCCCATCCACACCTGGTGATCCCCAAACAGATGGAGCCCAAGGTTCCGTTTTCTCCCTCCCAAAACAAAATTTAAAAAACACAAATAAGTGGGTGCAGCATAATCTAAGTCATTTTTCCTGATTTCTTTTTCCTTTCTTCTTCCTGGGAATATATAACTGGCCCCGGAGTCCTACATTTCCTGCATTCTTTTATTTATTTAGTTAGTTAGTTTTTTTTTTAACCCTTAATTTCTGTGTATTGGCTTATAGGTGGAAGAGTGGTGAGGGTGGGCCATGGGGGTCAAGTGACTTGCCCAGGGTCACACAGCTGGGAAGTGTCCAAGGCCAGATACATTTCCTGCATTCTTATCCCTTGCTTTCACCTGCTTTCAGAGATAGCTGCCCCAACCCTCAGTGGGGAAGATGAAGGTATAAGCCGACATGAGGAGATGCCCAGGCATTGGCCAGAAGATCCGGGACCGGGCACACTGAGGGTAGAGAAGGGCTCAGGAATCCTGATTAGCCAACTGGAAATGAATTCCTTTTCCTTCCATAGATAAGGGTGAAAGTTGCTAATCAGGGGATGTACTCAGTCATTAGAGAAATAAGACCCTCAATCAAGGTTGTCTTTTGAACTTACGACCTCTCTAAGCAAAATCCAAGTGAGAGAAAGACCCACTGCGGTCCCTTTGGGAGCCACCTGCCTGGTGAATGGAAAGCCCACGAAGGCTGGCCTACGGAAGCCCGAGAGCATCGGGCAAAGATGTTAGGGATGGCAGCTCTGGGGGTTTCGCTTCTGAGACGTGTCCAGCCTTAGGGGGCTCCCTCTCCCCCGAGTGGTAGCAGGACTTGTTGGCAGAGTTGGTTTTAAGTGGGCTTCTTGCATGAAAAGGAATCAGACACATACCGTTTGGATGATGATGGCAGCTCCGTCAAGGACGCCATCTTGCTGAGGAGTGGAGCGCCGCCATGCCCATTCTCTTCTTCACGGGGTCCCCTCGTGCCAGCAGCTCTTTAAAGCAATGACCTCAGGACAGACTTCAATTTCATTCTGATTTAGCCAATGTGGACACTTCGATCCAGTTCTGTGAGTGAGCGGGATGTACTTAGAGATGGGAATTCCAAGCCCATCCCATGCATAAAATTGAAGTCATCCGTCTACTTCCGAATGCTGCACCAAGCAGGGAGCTCTGGACGGTCACTGGGTGATTCGGGTGGTAGAAAATCCCGGGCCTTGACCCAGGCTCCAATTCGAGGCTGCCCACCAGGACCTTGAGAACATTCTTCTTGCTCGTTTTCGAATCTTGTTGCTTCCATGAATTTTTTCTTCCACGAATATTTATTAAGCACTTACTCTGTGCAAAAGGCCTGGTAGCACATTGCCTAGTGTTGGGCCTGGCACTGGGCAGACCTAGACTCACGCCTGTCTCTGACACCGAGTAGTTGCCTTCCTCTGGGCACGTCACTAAAGTCACTAAAGTTGCCTCCAGCAAGTCGATATGACTTGCGCACTAAGTCTAGCTGAGTTGTAATCTGCATTGTATTACAGAAAAGAGAAAGGAACAGCACTTATTGATTATTTCTTTTTTTTTTTTTTAAACCCTTGTACTTCGGTGTATTATCTCATAGGTGGAAGATTGGTAAGGGTGGGCCATGGGGGTCAAGGGACTTGCCCAGGGTCACACAGCTGGGAAGTGGCTGAGGCCGGGTTTGAACCTAGGACCTCCCGTCTCTAGGCCTGGCTCTCACTCCACTGAGCTACCCAGCTGCCCCCTGATTATTTCTTAATAATTTATTAATTACTTAATAAAAACTAATCATTAACATTTTACTATTTTGTATTGATTATAAATAATGGGTAATACAATTAATAATTTATTTATGAAAAGAACCTACTATGTGCTCTAGGCACTTTACAACAACTCTGGGAGAGAGGTGCTATTATGATCCGCGTTGTGTAGCTGAGGAAACTGAGGCAGACCTAAGGAAGGACATTAAGTGATGGCCACGTCGCACAACCACTAAGTCTCTGAGGCCCGGTTTTAATGCTGACCTTCGAGACTCCAGGCCCCGGGCTTTATCCACTCGAGCCGCTGGGAAGGACTTTGAAGAAGGCCCGGCCGCCTCAGAAGTCGTCTGGCCACTGGTGGAGGATTTGCGAGGTGCTGTGCGCCATGTGGGTGATGCACACGTGAACGCGATGGGCGCACGAGGGCAGCAAAGATGCCGGCTGACGGCGCCCTCCAGAGTTCCGGGTCTTTGTGGCCAGTATTTGCGTGGGGGCCGCGGGCTGCTGCGTCCGGCTTCTCCGTCCCTCAGATCTAGAAAGCTTCCGTCTTCGGGCTCCTTTTCCTGGGATGCCCCATCTTGGACGGCGGCTCTACCTCGCCATTTCCGGGGCTGGAGCAAAGGCTCTCCGCCAAGCCTCCTGCTTTGGGCACCCAAACCTGGCATTAAACCGATGGTTGTACTTCATTCGAGGGGGCCAATTCCACGTACACTCAGAGGCTCCTTGATGCAGGGCAAGACACCGTCCTGGGCAAGTTAGAAGACGAAACCTGCCCCTGCTTTCGATAAGGCTGCCTTCAGCGCTGGGGAAGCTCACCCGGCTGCCAAGTCAACCAACCCCAAGCCTGTACCCAGGAGTTGGGTGCGAGAGAGTGCCCGCGGCTGGGGTCGCTGGCCCAGGCTTCGTGGAAGATGGGCTTTGGGTGAAGCTGGGGGTTCTGAGGGAAGAACAGGAGGAGGAAGAGCATTCCTAAGCTTCGGAGACCGAGGCACCGAGGTAAAATATCTGCACAGAGATCAGCTCTCAGGGCACTCGGACCGGAACAGAAAGTGCACGAAGGAGAAGAATAAAAATCAGCCCAGAAAAGTGGGCTGAAGTCAGACTGCGAAGAGTTTTAAATGGCAGGCTGCGGATTTTGTATTTCATCCTGGAGACCAAAGGGAGCCATTGAAGATGTTTGAGTAGGGCCATGACACGCGGCGATCTGTGCTTTAGGAATATCAATTTGGCAGCGGTGCGGAGGATGAATTGGAGGGTGGGGGAGACGGGAGGGTGAAAGCAAAGCCGAGAAAGTTGGCCCCTTGTGACGGGCTTTAAGAGGCAGTTCTAGAATACCCTGATCACCTTCATGGGGTTGGGCCGGCTCCTAATTAGCATGATAAATAGATCCCCCCTTAGTCCAATCTCCAAATGTGTACCATTTGGACTCGGCTGTCTCCTTTCGGCGCCGGGTGATTGCCTGGTTGCAAAGCCCAGGCGGTTCTTCACAGGAGCCAGTAATGCAAATAATAAGAGGAGGAAAAATAGGCGAGTGGCTGCCGCTAATTTGCCCCGGCCGATGCCAGGGGTGGGGGCCGGAGTTGTCGGAGTGAGAGCTTTTTCAACTAAGCAGAAAATTTACTAAGTGCCCAACGTCCTTGAGTGCGGCACCCGCACGTATATAAATATGCATATCTGTGTGGATGTTTTCCCTAACAATGCTCTGAGAAATTACATTAAATTTCAGAATTATCCCCTGCTTTGCGGAATTGCCCACAGAGACAGACACCAACAGCACCATTAAGTGTCAGGAAAGGAGCTGCCTTGTTACAGCTGCCTTTATGAGAGCCGGGGATCAAATATTTTTTCACAGTTTTATGTGGATAGTTTCATGAAAATTGATCAGGTCTAAAAAGTCACAGTCCAAATGAAGCTAAGGTTAAAGATAATTTATACATGATATTCCTAATTTTATTCCGAGTCCTTTTATTACTATGTAGGCCTTTATGACTTTAAAGAAAATGTCAGTAGCGGCAAATGACATTGTACTGAATAATCTCGTTATGAGGGAAAAGACATTTAAAACTATTCCATATCAGCCCTGCTCTGTTCTGCTGAACCCACACTTTTCCCGACACAGCTGTCCAAAACTCCTGACTATATTTTTAAAACCCTTTTCATGATTGTAAAACTCAGGCGGGTATTTTCAGGCACCTATTTATTCCCCACCCCCAAACTCTTCTTTCATTCAAATTCTTAGTTCCTAGGCAGCCAGGTATTTTTAGAGAGCTCAGTCTCTCTCTCTCTCTCTCTCTCTCTCTCTCTCTCTCTCTCTCTCTCTCTCTCTCTCTCTCTCTCTCTCTCTCTCTCTCTCTCTTTTTTT
>NC_058131.1:724892646-724901762 GCF_016433145.1 Gracilinanus agilis
TTCCTTTCCTTTCCTTTCCTTTCCTTTCCTTTCCTTTCCTTTCCTTTCCTTTCCTTTCCTTTCCTTTCCTTTCCTTTCCTTTCCTTTCCTTTCCTTTCCTCTCCTCTCCTCTCCTCTCCTCCCCTCTCTTCTCCTTTCCTCTCCTCTCCATGGGCTAGTCATGGTAGAAGAGTCAGGGGCAATGGATGGGCAGGAAGCCAGGCAACAAGCTTTTATAGAGCACTGCTGTTCCCATGATCCTATATCATTTAAGCTCTCAGTGCCTCAGATTTTTCATCTGCAAAATAAATGATAGATCGCAAGCCTTAGAGACACAAATAGCTCCTACTCACAAGAAGCTGCCATTCTGGTGGGGCGAGCAACACTCAAATAATGATGTATAAAGTGTGAATGAGATCTCTGGAAAGAAAAGTGGAGGAAATCCCAGTGACAAAGCATGGTGTCCCAGGGGCTACCGTGGGAGCCCAAGGAAGGTCTCCAGTACATGGTATGGTCTTGGCAAAGAACATGGAGACAAGTGGCATGGACTGAGGAGGTGCGACATGATAGAATCCTTAATACCTATGTTTGGACTTATAGAGGACTCCATCGGAGAAGAAGAAACCTTCACTATATATGAAGAAAAGAAGTGAGTTGTCCTGGGTCACCCAGCTAGGAACTAGCAAAGCCAAGTCTTGAATTCAAGTCAAGGCTCTTTCCACTCCAATGAATAGGCCTATGTAATGGTAAGTAGCCTTTTCCTTCCTAATGCCAGAAACAGCTTTTAGGACTTTGATCATATTAGTCTCCACACACCCCTGAGAGCTCCCACTCCCATCCTCCGCCCCCAAGGTCTGGAGGCTGGTTTTCAGTTTAGAAAACTGAAGCTTCACATGAATCTCCAGATAACTGGGCCCAAAATAAGCCAAGCGGCAACTCTCTGAGTTTTCAGAAACTTTGCATATGTCCACCCCACCTTCCAAACTTCTTTACTAGGACAGGGTCTATGCAACACAGCCCAAGCATCTGAAGTGAGAAAAAGAGAACGGCAACATTACTAATTCTGTGTTTCCAACACTGCAAGTATTTCATTTGGGCCTTATCCAAACCCACTGACTCAACCATCACCATTCAAGTCAAATAGCAAACCAATTTATCAAGGATGTGTACCTGTTTCCAATTCATTTGTATGGCCACTGACTGGGGTTCAATAAGGTGGATGGAAGTGCAGATGTGAATTTCACAGGAGGAACATTCCAGAAAGCAAACAACCATCCAAATGTAATTTTTTTAAACCCTCACCTTCCATCTTAAAATCAATCCTGCGTATTTGTTCTAAGGCAGAAGAGTGGTGAGGGTAGCCATGGGGGGCAAGTGACTTGCCCAGGGTCACACAGCTGGGAAGTGTCTGAGGCCAGATTTGAACCCAGGACCTCCCATCTCTAGGCCTGACTCTCCATCCACTGAGCCACCCAGCTGCCCCGCAATGTGATTCTTGTGTTGTATTAAGGGAAGAAGCCTCAAGGTCCACCACCTGCTCAGAATTCTGGGAGATAGGATGTGTGAAGTAGGTGACCTCCAAAGCTCCTTCTCACTCTAAAGCCAGGAAGCCTGAGAATCCAGTAGAGGCCGTATGGTGTATCGAAAGACTTAAAGACTTTGAGGCCTAGAATTCAAATCCTGTTTCTGACTCCTACTAGCTGTGTTTCCATAGGCACATTTCTTAACCCTTACTGAAAAGGGAGGCAATAATGCATGCAGTCCTAACCTCAGAGAGGGAGCTCTTAATAATATGGAATGTTCTTCCTCTTCTCCTCTTTAAGGTCTTTCAAGACCAAGCTCAAATGCTACCTTCTGGACAGAAGTCATATTTTTGCTTTTGCCTCTGCAAAATGATTGGATTGGACCAGCTGACCTCGAAAGTTCTTTCCACCTCGGAGGCAATGATGCCGCAAGTCCTGCAGACAGTAGATAATGAGGACGTTCTCTCCTTTTCTTCCTCCAAACTCTTTTTTCATCCATTTCTTTGCTAAGGCTCCACAGGTGATGATCCTTGACTGTCTTCCATTTCCTCCTACTTTGCCCAATCCTTTGCCTCCCAATTCCCTTCCTGAGGTTTCTCTTCTTCTCATTTCCCAACTGTTTCCTCCTGGCAACTTTCCCTTCATGGTCCATGTCCAAAAGTAGGCAACCTCCCAAATTCTGAGACAGAGTATTGCCCCGGGCAGGCTGCTTTGTGCTGCTGTCTGGGGCTGCTCTAGCATCCTGGGTTCCAAGAAAACTGGGCACTTGCTCTCTTTAGATGGTCCTGGCTGGGCCTTTGTGTTTCCTTTAACGTTCGTGGTTCAGGCTGGGGAAGCCTCCCCATCTTGGGCGGCTGGATCACCTTGTCAGCCTCCCGTAAGAGGATAATGGAAGTCTGGGTAAAGTTCCCTCACCTTTAATGCTTCACTTGTCAGCACGCTGGCCAAGGTTAACTTGGGGAAGGAAAACAGGCTGATATTTGTGTTTCAGAATCTTAAAGGTTTTGCAGTCAGGAGCTCAAGAGGGAAAGAAAAATGATCCTCCTGATCTCCAGGTTCTTTCACGGGAGCCGGTTGAATGCCAAAGAAGCAGAATTGGGCCAGGGAGGGGAGGGAGGGAGGCAGACTTTTCAGAGAGGAAGATGTTCTCTGCAAAAAGTGCTCCAAGGCCAGGAATTCTGATCAAGGGGTACAATCGGCGCCCTGAATACCTTTCCCCGGGTTGATCCCTGCCCAACTATGGGTCAGAGTTTCATTCCGGGCCATTAGAGCTCGTGAAAGCCTGGACTCTGTGAGATTCTCCAGAAGATTCCTTCTATTTTGTTCCATTTTTGTGACCTGGACAGCGACCCCACCCCTGCCACTCACGAGAGACCCTGGACTCCCGTGGGCCCAGTCCCAGGCTGGAGAATTCAAGGCCAAAAGGCAAATTTCTCTTGTTGACTCATGAGCACAGCCCAGAACCCCCATGAAAAGCTCTTGAATACAATGTCCACACATCATGCAGGTAGGAATCCCCAAATCGAATGAGAGGGTTACCACGTGTCTGCTCTCCTCACAGAAAAGATGCAAAAGAGGCCTGCTCTGCAGTGTTCCCCTCATCTAAGGAAAGCAGGACAGGTGCATTGTGGGCAAAGTATCAGCATCCATCCCGCGCAAGCCCACACCTAGCATGACACGCTACAGTCCAGCTCTCTCTCCACGGGCGACTCCTTGGGGAGGAATCTTCTTCTTTGCTGAGAAGTCTCCTCCCAAAGGTGGGGGCCCCTCCTACGGTCCAATAGGGCAACAATTTTTATTATGTGCCAGGCGACTCCCCAAACGGATGACGCCCAGGAAATCCTTCTTCTTTGGCCAGAAGGATGGATTCCAGGACGAGTTACCTGAGGAACTCAGTGCTTCAGTTCCCGTCAGAAAGAGCTAAAATAGAATATGCAGCAGATCATGGATGGGTGCGTGTGGGCACCCATATTTGTGTGTGTATATACAGGTGCACCACGTACCCAGCATGGGAATTCACTTGGTTTCATTTTGTATATTTGCTGTAAGAGCTTGATTTTTTTTTTAAATTTTTCCCAATGAGGAGAAGAAAGTGAGAGAGAAATAAAAGTTTTGTTCATTGAAATCAATGGAATTGGATGTTTAAAAAATAAACTCCTCTGGCATCGTGGGAGCCAATGTGCTTCTCATAAACCATCATGCCTACTCCTGGGCATGGGAGAAGGGGAGAAACCCCTCTCTCTCCCTTCCCGTACCCTGGCAGAGAGTCCTAGAGAATGAGAAAATGAGCGCACGCCTTCCTTGGCCACTTTTGGAGAGCTCAGTTCCAGGCAGCCGCTCAGGCTCTGGGAGCCCACCGGACGGGTGTTCTGTGTCCTTTCCGCAAGGAGCCGGCTGGTATGGGGAGCTGCCTCTTGGCCACTTACAAATGAAGGGGCTGCCGTCTCAGCGGGTCCAGTAGGGAACTCGGTCAAGAGCCTGGTCATCCCAATAAGCGTCTTTTAACTATGGCGCTGGTGCTTGCTTTGCGGACACCATCCACATCTCCAGGCCTCTCTCCTTCAATAGGATGGAAGCTTTGGGGGGTTTTCCTGATCCAGCACCAGCATGGAGTGAGTGTTTATTGAATTAAATTGACGTGGATCCGGAGGCTTCCTCCGTCCTTCCCTCTCGATATGCAGTATAGAATCTCACACTTGGAAAGGACGTCAGGGGCCCCACATGGAAAAAGATGGCCTCCTCCCCCTTCCCCGACAGTGGGGCGAGGGCCGCCCGTCTCAAGGCCGCTCACTGGGCTTTGGGATGGTTCTAATGGCTGGAAAGTTTGTGGGAGTTCTGCTTCCCCCTGACATCCAGAGTAAATCTGCCCCTTCGCACCTTCCTTTGCTGCTCCCAGTTCCATTCCACAGAACCACCTGGAACAAGCCGAGTCCCCACACCATAGGGGGGCCCTTCCAATAAGGACGCTCATCACACCCCCCTCCGCCTCTCCTCCTCTGAGCTGACCATCCTCGCTTGCTGCCAGGGATCCTCACAGGCCAGGAGCTCCAGGCTCCTTCTGACCCTCACAGACACTCTCCAATTTATCAGTGTCGTTCATGAATGGACGCCCAGTGCTGAGGGCCAGATCCATCCTGACGAGGGCACAACACAATCGCCCTCTGACCTGGTGAAGCAGCTGAGAGCTGCTGGACTTCTCAAACTGCCCCGTCAGACTGGCCTCTACTAGTGCGCGGAGCCGGCCGGCCGGCCACCCTCCCACACCTGGGAGGCTCTTGTTGCTTCGTGTGTCCGTCAGCTCCTTGTCCTTTCACAGAGGCCCCTCAAGGTGCTCCTGCTCCTACCTGGTGGGGACAAGTGAGCCTTGGGGGAAGGTCAACGCGGTCCCGTGACTCCGTCAGCGTAGCTGCACAGCCACCCTTTGGGTTACCTACGAATCTTCAGCTCGGAAGTCTGACTCTCCTCGCCTCTCCCAGTGGGGTTCTGAGGGAGAAGACAGACACCATGAAGGGTTTCTCCTCACTGCTTTCTCTACAAATGGCACCTAATAGTTTATTTTAGAAGAAAGAAGTTAATATTTAAGATTAGCCTGTTCTGCTCATTCAGAAACATTGATTGACTAATAAGCAAAGCAGCTCCGAGGATCACATCTCTATTAAACTCTCTTGGCTTTGGAAGATGGAAAAAAGGCCAACTTTTTTCTTCCTCTAAATGCAAATCTTTCTATGTAACACTGTGCCTAATCTCCTACATCTAATTAATCTGTTTGAGCTGATGAAATGTTACCTCCGCATTTTTTGTTCCTTGTATACAATTATTGTACCAGTAGTGAATAAATCAATATTCCCAATCCAACTGTAAAAAACAATCAAGAAAAGCAGGGCTTCTCAGGGAAAAAAACACCAAATAATATTTATTAACTCTGCCTCAATCCACAGCAGAGCCTGACGCCATTCAAGCATTTTCTGCAAGTGTAATAAGCAAACTCCGATACATGATGAAAGTGGCACATGCCAATAATTTCACCATTTTACACTGCAGAGTAATTGAAGGATTTAATGAGAAACAAACCAATAAAAGTAAATAGACCATGTTAGAGGAGGAGAAACTGATCTGAAATGGAAGTGACTCCATTGTGAGTTGGGGCTTTTTGCTTGATGCCACCAGAGAGAAACTAGGGTAGGGGCAGCGGCTCCTTGTCTACTTTTTCAAAGGATACAGACAGACAGACAGACAGACTTGGCCCTCTGAAAGATGCCCGTTCCAGACAGAGTCAGACTCAGAGGCTGGCAGGGTTTTAGCCAGCATGTCCCAGCACCTGCTCGTCTACAAATGCCCCCTTTGGGTACTGCCATTGCGTGTGGCCCAGACTCACTCCAGGTGAGGAGTGCCACAACCGAATGATTCCACCAGAGCTCTGAAAGTCCCAAGCTACAGTGGAGACAGTGAGCCCAGCCTCCCACCCTTCCAGGCCCCAAATCCCGTGCACCTTCCTACATTGGAAAAATAGAAATTCTTCCCCAAGCCCTGGGTCCGCTTTTAGAGATGGCAAGGGTAGAGCTCTGTGGAGCTGTGACTGTTCACTCTAGTGCCCAGTACAAACATCTGAAAAGAATCCTCAAGCCAGATGTATAGGGCAATTTCAGGTGAGATGGAAGGGGACCTCAGCCCTGAGAGGGCCTGTTGGTGAGGAGAGAGGGGTTCCAGGGATGTGGCAAGGTTCCTGCTGAGCTGAGGGAGCAGGGTGGGGACAGGCTCCGGAGGCAGCTTCCTAGCGGAGCTATTTTTATGAATAAAGGTGTTCCTCAGGTGTTCCTCAATGCTGGCAGCACCCTTTCTATTTTGGTACCCAGAAATGGCACCATAGTCACCCTGTCCTGTATCAGCTCTGGCAGGTGAGCCAAAGTCAGCATGTGGACAAGACATAGCATGAGCGATTCACAAGCATCCCCCTTCTCCAATGGGTGTGGGAAAAGCTCAGCTAAAAGAGCTAAAAGAGATCAAGCAGCTCCCCAAAACAAACCTCCAGGCAGGAAGAAAACAAAAAGGACAAAACCAGAAATTCAGTCAATCTGAAAGGTCTGAGCTCTGTGGATGTAAGAGACCTGGGAAGCCACCGAGGCCGACCCACACATTCCACAGATGAAGAGAAGACTCGGCTCCAGAGGCCTTCATGATCTGTCCAAGGCAATAAAACTATTATGAAGCAGCGAGAAAATTTGAACACAGGTCCTTTGGCTCCAGGGCCCTGACACTTTTTACTGCTTCACAGGGTTTTCTCTTCTGCCTCACTTTGGCATTGTGCCTTGGTTCTGGCCTATAATCTCTAAAGCCCATGAACTACTGACATAAATTCCAAGAATATGGACTATGAAAGGTTAGATTTTAGAGCAGTCTTAGGATGGCAGAGCCTGATGGAAGCTGAGGACAAAGAATGCCAGCAAAGGAAGGGACCTGAGAACATGGAATGTCACAGCAGGGACAGGCCTTCAAATAGAGAATCTTGGTTTTAGAAGGCACCTTAGAGAATCTCTTTTTTCTCTTTTTAGTTTATTTTTTTTTTCAGTTAACAAACATCTATTTTCCATTGTTGATTGACTAAACTGCCTTAGAGAAATAGTGTGGAACAGTGCAGCCAGCCTTGGACTAGGAGTCCTACCTACCCTCCAAAGAAAAAAAGAAAAGAAAAAGAAAACCTTGCACCCCATATTCAGGCAAGAAAGGCATCTCTGTGTTATCTGGCTCCTGCATTGTGGGTCCAATCCCTCTCTGTCAAGGTGCAATCACCTGTTCCACAAGGGGTCCCCCAGAAGCCCGAGATTGGTCACCTCACTGATCTCAGCAATGCCAGGTTTTCCTGGTGATTTGTCTTTGAAATAGCAGACTTGTTGTACAAACTCTCCTTGTTCTGCTCATTTCACTCTGCCTCAGTTCATATAAATCTTCTCTTCATTTTCTAAGCCGGTCCACCACACACACACACACACACACACACACACACACACACACACACACACACACTTATACAGACTGTCTCCTTCTCTCTCCCTGTAATCAGAAGGGAATTTGCTCTCCAGAAGTTTCTCTCCCTTCCTTGACATTGCGCCCTCTCGCAGCAGAGCCGGATGGCCCCCACGGTGCCGTCACATCGCAGAGGAAGCATCCTTTTGCCTCAGGAGCCTTCGTTTGCCGTCTCCCTGAGTCAGAGGGCCGGGGCCGGAGAGTAATTTCCTGGAGAGATGCTACCGCCAGCTCGGAGCTTTATATGTTTGCTCCCCATCTGCACAATGGAAAACACTCAATTGTAATAAGTTATTGCTCTGCGCGGAGCTTGGGGAATGAGGGAGAAGGCAGGTTCAAAGACCAAGTGTGGAACACTCCCTCCCCAAGCACTCAAGGGCCAGGCACAATGTACAGGTCGCTGACCCTTTTAGAAGAGCCTTGAAGTGCTCTCTTGAAGAGTATTGACTGGCTGCAGCTTTTTATTTCAAATCCAAGTTCAAGTACAGTGATTTTGTGGCCAGGAGGCTCCAAACAAGAGGAACGCAGATTCGAATCATTTAGATGAAGCTCAGGGCGGCAGCCAGAGATCCCTGACGTTTAGGGGTTAAAACCTGAAAGAGCCACGATCCCCCCCCCACCCATTCTGCTCCCAAGAAGATGATTTTCAATGCAATCTGCTCTAATTGAACAGAATTCATTATAGGCTGTAAGGAATAATAGGTTTTTCTTGGCCTCGCTTGAAGCTCATAGGCAGAAAGAGTTGGGGCTGGAAGGAACCTTAGAAGCCACAGAGCACAGCCTCCTGGTTTTACAGATGGAGAAACTGAATGCAGAGAGCTTAAGGAACTTCCTAAGCACCCCCCCCCATCCCAATTAGTAAGAGGCTGAGGCGGGAATTGATCCTGTGTCTTTTGGACTCCTGGTCCAAGGCTGGTTCCACTATTCCACACTATTTCTCTAAGACAGTTCAGTCAATCAATGAGCCTCTCCTCCAGACCTAATGTGTCAGATGCCAGGCAAAGCCCTGGCTTGGAAAGTCCTAAAAGCTGTGTTGGCTCCCAGATGGGCCACGTTATAGCCATGTGATCTTTATAGGGACACTCTACTGTCTGGTCTTTGGTTTCTCGGGATCAGAGAATGACCAAACAGGTCATTACAGAGGAGGAAACTGAGACTTGATAAGACAAAGTGATCTGTCTTGATCACACAGGCAGAAGTCTTGAGAGGTGGTATCTGAACCCAGTACTTGGACTCTAGTCAGTGATTTTTCTACTATCTCATAGGAAGGAAAATTAAAAATAAGACTGCAAAATTTTCAGCCTGGAAGGTAGGGAAAATGGTCAATGGTCCTCTAGAAATAAATGGACAGGGGCAGCTGGGTGGCTCAGTGGATTAAGAGCCAGGACTAGAGACAGGAGATGTTAGGTTCAAATCTGGCCTCAGACATTTCCTAGCTTTGTGACCCTGGGCAAGTTGCTTAACTCTCATTGCATGGCCATTTACTACTTTTCTGCCTTGGAACCAATACAAAGAAGGAAGGAAGGAAGGAAGGAAGGAAGGAAGGAAGGAAGGAAGGAAGGAAGGAAGGAAGGAAGGAAGGAAGGAAGGAAG